>NW_022437100.1:1359015-1386711 GCF_009761245.1 Sapajus apella | reverse complement strand
CTCTGGGATTGTCCCGCTGGGCACAGGGTGTTCTGGGGTTGTCTCTGATGGGAGAAGAGGCTCTGGGATTGTCCTGCTGGGCACAGGGTGTTCTGAGGTTGTCCCGTTGGGTAGTTCTGTTGGGAGAGGAAGGTCTGGGATTGTCTTGTTGGGCACAGGGTGTTCTGGGGTTTTCCCGCTGGGGAGTACAAGCAGGAAAAGAAGTTTGGGGGTTGTCCTGCTGGGTAAAAGAGGTTTTGGGGTTATCTTGTTGGGTGGCTCTTAGGGGAGAAGAAAGTTGAGGATTATTTTGTTGGTTGGATGAGGTTCTGGGGTTATCTTGTTGGGTGCTTCGTGAGGGAGTGGAAGCTCTGGGGGTGTTCCGCTGTGTGGATAAGGCCCTGGAGGTATCCTGCTGTGTGGATGAGGCCCCGGGGGCATCCCTTTGGGTGATTTGGTGAGGAGAGGAGGCTCGGGTGGTGTCACGCTGTGTAGAGGCAGCCTGGGCAATGTCCCTTTGGCCGGGGGAAGCCTGGGGGGTGGCGCTTCGAGGTCTGCTGTGTGGTGTCATGGAGGAAGCCTGGGTCAGTGGTGGCTGGTGCCGCTCCAGGGAGAAGTACCCGCTTTCTCCCCGGAGCTTTGCCCAGTGCTGTCCTGCGCTCCGGCCCCCACCACCGGTGTCTGGAGAGAGAAGAGAGAGGCTCGAGGTAAGTGGAGGGGTCCAGACAGCTCTCACATTCCACCCTTCTTTGTCCCCTAGGACCAGTGATTAGGGCAGACCCCACACCCTCCTCTTACAGGCCTCTGTCTGTACCAAGTGACTCCACCTCTCTGACCAAGGCTGGTTAGACAAGGGCTTGGATGCCTCTCTCAAGATGAGATCAAGAATTTGAAACTGGTTGGGCTCGGTAGTCACGCCTGTAATCCCAGCACTTTGGGAGGCCAAGGCGGGTGGATCACCTGAGGTTAGGAGTTTGAGACCAGCCTGGCCAACGTGGTAAAACCCCATCTCTACTAAAAATACAAAAATTAGCTGGGCACAGTGGCGTGTAATTGTAATCCCAGCTACTTGGGAGGCTGAGGCAGGAGAACTGCTTGAAGTGGGACCCAGGAGGCGGAGGTTGCAGTGAGCCGAGATCATGCCACTGAACTCCAGCCTGAGCTATAGAGGGAAACTCAAAAAAAAAAAAAAGAAAAGAATTTGAAATGGAGACCCTGACTCAGTCAAGAGATGGGTTCAAGAACTGAACATCCTCATGATCTGGGGATCTTCCATGGACAAGACAGAGAAGAAGCAAACTCATGGAGAGAAGTGTTGCCAACAGCCCACATGACCCCAGGGAGGGGGAGGGGGGCCCGGCAGCAGCCACCTGACGGACGCCACCTGACAGTCTATTCCTCTCAGTTTTATTTCCTTCAATCAGAATCCGAGGAATTCCCCCAATTTCTGTTTGCTTTTTTTTTTTTTTGAGATGGAGGCTCACTCTGTCATCCAGGCTGGAGTGCCGTGACACTATCTCAGCTCAGTGCAATCTCTGCCTCCTGAGTTCAAAGGATTTTCCTGCCTCAGCCTCCCAAGTAGCTGGGATTACAGGCACACACCACCACGCCCAGCTCACTTTTGTATTTTTAGTAGAGACAGGTTTTTTTTTTCTTTTGAGACAGAGTTTCACTCTCATTGCCCAGGCTGGAGTGCAGTGGCTCCATCTCAGCTCACCACGACCTCCGCCTCCCGGGTTCAATCGATTCTCCTGCCTCAGCTTCCTGAGTGGCTGGGATTACAGCCATGCACCATCACACCTGGCTAATTTTGTATGTTTAGTAGAGACAGAGTTTCTCCATGTTGGTCAGGCTGGTCTCAAACTCCCGACCTCAGGTGATCCCCCCAGCTTGGCCTCCCAAAGTGCTGGGATTACAGGCGTGAGCCACTGCGCCCAGCCTGAGACAGGTTCTAATGAGCCTGTTTCATGTGTGACAGCTCTGGAAAGCCCCCGTTCCTTATATTGAAATGTTCCTGCCCTGAGCCTTCTTCCAGGGCTGCTGTGAGGTTGGGAAAGGTGCAGGAACGGACAACCTTTTGTAAACGGGCAACTGGGAGTTTGCCAGAAATGCAGAATCTCAGGTCCCAGCCCAGATGCACTGCTTCTGAATCTGCATTTAACAAAGCTCTCTGGTGATTTGTACACCTTATATTATTTTATTTATAGTTTCAGAAGTGCTGGCCTAAGGAATTAATGTAACTGTCCTCAGTAGTAGCCTCTTGGCAATTCCTAGCCTCATGACAGACTTGCCATGACCTTGGTGTGTTATTCTCCACCCCCCTCCATCCCTCAGTCACCGAGCAGGTGTGGGGCACCAGCTATGTGCATGTCCCTTAGCTAGTGCTCTAGGTGAGTAAAGGGTACTGTGGCCTGATCTTAAAGGAGCCACAGCTGTGGGAGTGGTGGCTCACACATGTAATCCCAGCACCTCTGGAGGCCAAGGTGGGAGGATCACTTGAGCTCAAGAGTTCCAGACTAGCCTAGGCAACATGGCGAGACCCTGTCTCTACTACTGGTGGCTCACGCCTGTAATTCCAGCACTTTGGGAGGCTGAGGTGGGCAGATCACATGAGGTCAGGAGTTCAAGACCATCCTGGCCAACATGATGAAACCAGTTTCTACTAAAAATACAAAAATTAGCCTAACACAGTGGCGTATACGTGTAGTCCCAGCTACTCAGGAATCTGAGGCAGGAGAATGGCTTGTACCTGGGAGGAGGAGGTTGCAGTGAGGTGAGATCTCACCACTTGCACTGGATAACAGCAAGACTCTGTCTCAGAAAAACAACAACAACAAAAAACCTGATCTATCTATATATCTATGTATCTATGTATCTATCTGTCTATCATCTATCTGATCGATCTCTCTATCTGTCTATGTATCTATCTAATCAATCATCTATCTGATCTGTCTGTGTATCATCTATCTATCTATCTATGATCTGATATAGTTTGGATGTTAGGCCCCTCCAAATCTCAGACTGAAGTGTGATTCCCAGTGTTGGAGGTGGGGCCTGGTGGGAGGTGATTGGATCATGGGAGCGGATTCTTCATGCCTGGCCTAGAGCCACCCCCTGGTGAAGAGTGAGTTCTGGCTCAGCCGGCTCACAGCAGAGCCGGCTCACAGCAGAGCTGGCTGTTTAAAGGAGCTGGCTCCTCCTCTCTCTCTTGCTTCAGCTTGTACCTTGTGATGCGCAGGCTCCCTCTTCACCTTCCACCATGATTGTAAGCTCCCTGAGGCCTCACCAGAAGCAGATGCCAGCACCATGCTTCCAGTATAGTCTGTAGAACCATGAGCCAAAAAAAGTTCTTTACAAATTACCCAGCCTCAGCTCAGGTATTTCTTTCTTTTCTTTTCTTTTCTTTTTTTTTTTTTGGGGAGGTTCGATCTCAGCTCACTACGACCTCTGCCTCCCAGGTTCAAGAGACTCTCCTGCCTCAGCCTCCTGAGTAGCTGGGACTACAGGCACCCACCACCACACCCGGCTAATTTTTGTATTTTTGGTAGAGACGGGGTTTCACCATGTTGGCCAGGCTGGTCTCGAACTCCTGACCTTGTGATCCACCCACCTCGGCTTCCCAAAGCGCTGGAATTACAGGCATGAGCTGCCATGCCCGGCCAGATATTTCTTTATAGCAATGCAAGAATGAACTAACATGCTACCTATCTACCTACCCACACCTATCTATCATTGATCCATTTTGTTGACCCATGTGAGACAGGCAGTTGAAGCCATCATGACACTTCCCTAATGCCTCTAAGAACAAGGACATTTTCCTTCTCATCCACAATGTCATTTCACACTCAGGAAACAAAACATCAATACAATCCTGTGATCTAACATGCAGTCCATATTCAAATTACCCGAGTTAGCCAGGCAAGGTGGCTCACATCTGTAATCCCAGCACTTTGGGAGGCCAAGGAGGTTGGATCACCTAAGGTCAGGAGTTTGAGACCAGCCTGACCAACATGGCGAAACCTGTCTCTACTAAAAATACAAAAAGTCAGCTGCTGGGCGTGGTGGCAGGCACCCGTAATCCCAGCTACTCAGGAGGCTAAGGCAGGAGAATCGCTTGAACCTGGGAGGCAGAGATTGCAGTGAGTGGAGATTGAGCCACTGCACTCCAGCCTGGGTGACAGAGTGAGACTCCATCTCAAAAAATAATAATAATAATAAGTTGTCAGGCTCAGAGGCTCACGCCTGTAATTCCAGCACTTTGGGAGGCCGAGATGGGCAGATCATGAGGTCAGCAGATCGAGACCATCCTGGCTAACACAGTGACACCCCACTTCTACTAAAAATATAAAAAATTAGCCAGGCATGTGCCCATAGGCCCAGGTACTCAGGAGGCTGAGGCAGGAGAATCTCTTGAACCCAAGAGGCGGAGGTTGCAGTGAGCCAAGATCGCACCACTGCACTCTAGCCTGGGCAACAGAGCGAGACTCCATCTCAAAAAAAAAAAAGTAATAAATTGCCCCAGTTGTCTCAATAACATCCATCACAGCTCTGTCTCCTCCTGTCCCAGATCCCACTGGGCTCACACATGGCATTCCATGTCCTTGTCTCTGTCGTCTCTTTTAGTCAGGAACATCCCCTAGCCCCTTTTTTGTCCAATGGATAGCCCGATCATTTTGCAGAATGTCTTTGAATTCAGGTGTGTTTGATGTTTCACTGGGGTGAGGTACAGGCAATGCACTTGCAGCAGGACGAGTTACAAGGGAAGGGATTCCGTGCCCACCCCAGCATCCCCACCCCAACCCCATGCATCACATCAGGGGACATCTGATGTTGGTTTGCCCCACTCCGGGCATGCTGAGCAGCCGCTTGCTGAAGGTGTATCTGCCCACTCTCCCCAGCCTAAGGGTGCCTTTTTCTCTCGGTAATTGATGCAGAATCTGAGGGCTGATTCTTGGAGACCATGACTATCCTGTTTCCTGACAACCTACCACCCTAGGGATTTCCCATTTGCCGGCGATTCAGGCCTGAACCAGTTATTGCTACAGCGGACATAGCAGCCTCTGAACTGGTTTCTCATCCTTCAGCCCTGCCCTGCTCCAATTCATCCTTTGTCTCTTTGCCCTAGGGAACTTCCTAAGACGCAGGTTCAATGACATGACTTTCTGCCTCAAAAACCTTCGGTGGCTCCCTGCTACTTACAGAAGAAAGCCCAAACTCCTTGGCTATGGCCAGGCATGACGGCTCACTCCTGTAATCCCCAGCCAGGAATTTGAAACAAGCCTGGCGAACATGGTGAAACCCCATCTCTACAAAAAATACAAAAATTAGCCAGGCGTGGTGGCGGGCACCTGTAATCTCAATTACTTGGGAGGCTGAGGGAGAAGAATCGTTTGAACTGGGTGTTAGGGTTCCAACAAGTCAGGCCCATAGACACCCCTCACCACTCGATTCTCCCCTGTTAAGCCAAGCTGATAACAGAAACAGCCTCAGGCCTTGTAAACAGGGCACCTAGGTTCCAGGATGTGACCACATCTGGTTCTTGGATCCACAATGTTGACCCAATTAAGCAGGATGTCAGCCCCCGAGAACCAAAATGAAGTTTTTCTTAAAACAGCACCTGGCCACCTGGAAACCCCCTAGAGAACCCCCATAGTGTGTAAGCCAGGCTGCTGTCTTCACTGCCTGTGGTGAGACAGCCTGGCAGGTTGAAACAAACTTGCTAAACCTGACCCTGGGTCTGCCTCTCCCTGCTTTTGGTCAACCTTACACTGGGGAGGCAGAGGTTGCAGAGAGCTGAGATTGCACCACTGCACTCTAGCCTGGGAGACAGAGTGGGACTCTGTCTCAAAATAATAATAATAAAATAATAATAATCAAGCGGGTAGCATGGCTCATTGTGGCTGCTCCATCATGACAGGGAACTGTTACTATTATTATTATTTTATATATTTATTTATTTTATTTTTTAAGATGGAGTCTCACTGTTGCCCAGGCTGGAGTGCTGTGGCACAGTCTCGGCTCACTGCAAACTCTGCCTCCTGGGTTCTCCACCTCCCGCCTCTCCTACCTCAGCCTCCCGATAAGCTGGGATTACAGGCACTGCCACCACGCCCAGCTAATTTTTTATATTTTTAGCAGAGATGAGGTTTCACCATGTTGACCAGGCTGGTCTCAAACTCCTGACCTCATGATCCACCCACCTCAGCCTCCCGAAGTGCTGGGATTACAGGTGTGAGCCATCGTGCCCGGATGGAACTGTTACTATTATTAACACCCAGGCCACCAAAGTAAGCCATGCCCAAGGTCCCAAATGGCCAGTGAGATGGCTATCTGGGGAGCCCCATGCCATCACATACCCACGAGCATGGGAACCAACCTGGCAGAAGGACTCACCCTCCTTTTTCTGGCCTGCAGCGTCTCCTCTCACGGGGGATCTGGTGAGGAGAGATGGAGCCCGTTGGGAGCTGTAGGCTCTCAGCCCCTCCTGAGGCTGCCTTGGGATCATCACTTTGAGCTCGTCCCAGCTGAGGGCCCCCCCCTGCCTCTCAGCAGTGTCCCAGTCCTGCCAGAGAATGGGAGGAGAAAGTATATTTGCAGGAGAAAGGCTCCAGGACATGCAGTCCCTGAATGAGAGGGTGGAAGGAAGGGAAAGGAACTGACGTTAAAAAGCACTTCTCAGCCAGGCATGGTGACTCACACATGTAATACCAGCACTACGGGAGGCCAAGGTAGGCAGATCATGAGGTCAAGAGATCGAGACCATCCTGGCCAACATGATGAAACCCCGTCTCTACTAAAAAAATACAAAAATTAGCTGGGTGTGGTGGCGAGCACCTGTAGTCCCAGGTACTTGGGAGGCTGAGGCAGGAGAATTGCTTGAACCCGGGAGGTGGAGGTTGCAGTGAGCCAAGATCGTGCCACTGCACTCCAGCCTGGCACCTGGCAACAGAGCAAGACTGTGTCTCAAAAAAGGAAAAAAAAAAATTAGCTAGGCATGGTGGTGCACGCCTGTAGTCCCAGCTACTCAGGAGGCTGAGGTGAGATTGGGGGATCGCTTAAGCCCAGGTCAATGCTGTAGTGAGCTGTTTTCGCATCACTGCACTCCAGCCTGGGCAACAGAGAGAGACCCTGTCTCAATCAATCGATTAAATAAAAAGCACGTGCTGTTTGCCTGGCACTGTGCTGGGCTCTGGCAGGTGCTAAGTGCTAAGTCACTCACCTTCAATAAACCTGGGAGACATGCATGTCCACTGACACCACGAGCTTTCCCCAGAGTCCCAGAGCTCTACATTTGGGACTGTGTGAGACACCCCAAGGGGCCAGAGAGAAGTGGGTTCAAATCCTAGCCCCAACACTTCCCAGGTGTGTGGCCTCCACTAGGTTGCTCCCCTCTCTGAGCCTCAGCCCCATGTGGGGCCATCGTAGCCTCCGCCTCCAAGGGTGTGGTGAGTCTCCCCTGAGCCCACACCCACCAAGCCCTTAGGAAGGAGAAGCTGGGTTGGTTTTGTTTTGTTTATGAGGAGTCTTGCTCTACCGCCCAGGCTGGTGTGTAGTGGTGTGATCTCGGCTCACTGCAACCTCCACCTTCCAGGTTCAAGGGATTCTCCTGCCTTGGGCTCCTGGGTAGCTCGGATTACAGGCGCCCGCCACCATGCCCGGCTAATTTTTGTATTTTTAGTAGAGACGGGGTTTTACCATGTTGGTCAGGCTGGTCTCGAACTCCTGACCTCGTGATCCGCCTACCTCGGCCTCCCAAAGTGCTAGGATTACAGGTGTGAGCCACCTCACCTGGCCTGGTTTGTTTCATTCTGAATCTTATCACCACCCCTGTCACTTTCCTTTGGGGGTCTCCTGGGACAAGCCTGTCTCTCCTGCTCTGTGGCAGCCCCTCAAAGTGCAAATGCTTGAGAAATGACTGCTGGGTCTTGTCTTTTCATAGCTAAATGACCCCCGCAGCCTGCTCCCTTTCCTATGTCCCTTGGAAATCTATGCCAGGGCTGGTCATGGGGCTCAGCACTGCATGGCAAGGGCAGGGCCCTGGGGCTCTGTGCCACTCTTGCTCTAGATACCGTGCCCAACGTCCCAGCCCTCTGGGACCTGAGAGTGTGTGGCAGCCCAAGCCTGCTAGTGATTCACCCGGAGCTCCTGTTGGCTGAAACGCCTTCCCCGGTCTCTTCACAGCCAGACTCCAGCCGCCCTGGGCCAGCCCGTGCTGAAACTCCCACCCTCCAGGGGTTCACCGAGGTGGCCCGAGGTGCCAGCTAATGGTCCAGAGGACCTCACCAGCTTCCCAGTATGAGGCTTGGCCCTGGCCTGCAGGTTGAGGCAGGACCCAGGGCTGGAGATGGCGGCATGGGACCCGCTCATCCCCCCATCTCCCTCTCCCGGCTCACCACAAAGGACGGGTTGCTGGTATCATCAGGGGTGACGGAGTCAGGGCTGGAGCTGGGGTCAGAGCCGGGGTCCTCGTTGCCGCTGCCTCGCGGGGAAGAGGTCAGGGCCTCCAGATAGGGCACCGCCTCAAGCTCCTGGCTCCTGCTCCTGGGGGTGGCTGTGGGGCCCTCTTCCGGGAGCCCTGCTGAGGGGGATGGGGCCCTGGGAGAGGAGACAGACCCATGACTTTTTCCCAAAAAGTAATGGGGAGTTAGGAGTACCCCTCACCCCACCCAGGCATACACATTCACTCACAAAGGGAGCCTGGGGCCCACACGCTGCACACACTGGTGTGGGAGAGGGAGCCAATGCCGAGGGCTGCCTCTGTGTCCGGCTTTTTCTATGGGTTTCCTCGATGAGCTAAAACAGCATCCCTTTAAAGCAAGTATAATAATTCCCATTTTAGGCCGGGCATGGTGGCCTGTATCTGTAATCCCAGCACTTTGGGAGGTTGAGATGGGCAGATCACCTGTGGTCAGGAGTTCGACCTGGTGATCTGGTCAACATGGTGAAACCCCATCTCTACTAAAAATACAAAAATTAGCTGGGCGCGGTGTCATGCGCCTGTAGTCCCAGCTACTTGGGAGGCTGAGGCAGGAGAATTGCTTGAACCTGGGAGGCGGAGGTTGCAGTGACCTGAGATCGCGCCACTGCACTCCAGCCTGGGCGACACCGTGAGACTCCATCTCAAAAATAAATAAATAAAAATACAAAAATTAGTCAAGTGTGGTGGCGCATGCCTGTAATCCCAGCTACTTGGGAGGCTGAGGTTGCAGTGAGCCAAGATCTTGCCATTGCACTCCAGCCTTGGTTATAGAGCAAGATTCCATCTCAAAATAGTAATAATAATGATTCCCATTTCAGAGAGGAAGACACTGAGGCTCAGAGAGGTCAACAGACTGGCCAAGGTCACAGAGAAAGGAAAGGGCAGAGCCATGTTATGAACCAAAACTATTGCCCCAGCCCCAATTTTCAACCAAAAGTGGAGCTCCTTCTCCGAGTTAGTCTTAGTCTACTGACCCCAAGCTCAGGAAGTCTAAGAAGACATGGCCAGGTGCAGTGGCTCATGCCTGTAATCCCAGCACTTTGGGAGGCTGAGGCGGGTGGACCACCTGAGGTTGGGAGTTCGAGACCAGCCTGACCAACATGGAGAAATCCCGTCTCTACTAAAAAATACAAAAACATCAGCTGGGCTTGATGGTACATGCCTGTAACTCCAGCTACTCGGGAGGCTGAGGCAGGAGAATCGCTTGAACCCGGGAGGCAGAGATTGCAGTGAGCCAAGATCATGCTATTGCATTCCAGCCTGGGTAACAAGAGTGAAACTCCATCTTGAGAAAAAAAAAACAAGGAGACAGATTCATGCTGGGCTAATGAGGATGTGAGAGGCAGCACACTCCACGGGCAGTGACAGGTTCACCAGCCTGGATGCTGAGGGAGAGAGCTGCTGAGAAAGCCCTGCTTTAAAAGAAGCCAAAGGCTCAAGAAGGCTTAGTGCTGACAGTATCCCCAAAGATGACCCACAGATTGGCCTACATGAGGATAATAAGTGCTGACCATAAAAAGAACTCTGTAGTCAAATGACATACTTCTCTACCTCCCTCACCTAAAAGCCACAACACACACAGGCAGGCTAAAGGCTCTGACAAGTCCTGCAGGAAAGCTATTCATCTTCATTTATCCCACTTTCTGAAACATACTTGATAGCAAAGCTGTCTTCGAGGGTTGTTGTTTATTTTTTTTTGAGACGGAGTCTTGCTGTGTCACCCAAGCTGGAGTGCAATGGCACCATCTCAACTCACTGCAACCCCTGCCTCCTGGGTTCAAGCGATTCTCCTGCCTCAGTCTCCTGAGCAGCTGGGATTACAGGCACCTGCCAACATGCCTGGCTAATTTTTGTATATTTAATAGAGACGGGGTTTCACCATGTTGGCCAGGCTGGTCTCCAACTCCTGACCTCGTGATCCACCCGCCTCGGCCTCCCAAAGTGCTGGGGTTACAGGCGTGAGCCCCCGCGCCCCGTTTTTTTTTTGCTTTTTGTGTGTATGTTTTTAGTATGCCTACCTGTGAGGAGCACCTGATCCCAGCGCAGTGCTGATTTGATTCAACCCCTTTTATTTTACAGACAGGACAATGAGATACAGAAAGACAGAGTAGCTTGCTCAAGATCCAGCAGGGGTGAATCTTAAGCGGGGACCCAGATTTCTAGATGCTCAGGCCATGGCCTCCCAAGGTACCACAACCCTAAAGGAGGACTTCCGCTCGGGCCTGAGGATGGAAGGAACCCCAGAGCCTGGAGCAGTGCACGCCCAGGTAGGTGGGTGACAGCAGGTGCCCCTGGGTGCAGGGACTATTTAATCTTTTAAAGCTGTGCGAAGGGAACCAGGAAATGTGAGCAGGATGTGGCCATGCCCATGGCAAGGTCGGTACACAGCAGCCACATATGCAGCTGAGCGAGGTCTTGGAAGGTTATGGGGTGGGCAGGGCCCCCGGGAGAGACAGCCAGGGTTGGGGAGGGGAAGCTCAGCCACCCAGGTGCAAGCACAGTGGTGTGATCTGAGTTCTTCTGTGGGCCGGAGGAGCATGCCCACCGCCTGCCTGTGCCTAGGCTTGGAGGACTGAGCACGTGACCCATGCCAGCAGCCATTAGATACACGCACTGCCTTGCGGAAGGAGTGCAAGTGGGAAGGGCAAGGGTGTTCCACCCCACAAAGACCTTCCCCGAGCCCTGTGGCTCTACCCACCTCTTGGGGCCTGGCCTGAGGCCCGGGTCCACCACAGGCTGGCAGCCGGAGGTTGAGGAGCTAAGTGGGTCTTCAGAGACTGGTGGGCATTGAGGCAGGTCGCAGTAGGGTGCCTCAGCACCCGAAGGGCTCCTGAGCTCCTGGACCAGGGTTGGAGAGAGGAGGCGGCTCAGAGCCCACGTGGGGGCTCCCCTCCCCCTGCACAGCCCCTCCCGGCACCGGGCAGTGTGGGAGTCTCCAGGCGTCTCCTCCAGGGATCTCGTACTTCCCAAGGAGCTGCCCATCAGGCAGGAAGCGCCCCTTGGGACTCAAGCCGAGGGCTGGCCGAGAAGCCTGGTGTGTACATGCACATGTGTGTGTATACGTATGATGGGCCTTGGAGCAGGTATGTGTGTGGATAAAGGCCTGGTATTGGGGGCACACGTGTGCACATGGGCATCGACAGCTCTTGTGCATGCACGTCTCCACAGGTCCTGCGGGTACACTTATCTGTATGTTTACATAAGTTTAAGTTATGTATACATGCATGTGTATGTGTGCGCCCCAGAACGAGGTGGATAGAAGGATCCATCAGGTTCTTTTCCGGCCAAAAGACAAAGGTGAGGAGGAAAGATTCAGCGGGCTGAGAGAAGGGAGAGGTCTCGGGGAGGCAGAGGCGGTGGATGGTGGAGGAGATGGGAAAACAAGGCCTTGGAGTACGGAAGAGATTTGCCCCACTAATGGAGAAGCAGGGGCTCCAGGGCTGGAGGGTCAAGGCCCAGGAAAAGGGCGGGGGCCTGGAGCCAGCTGCCCACTCCTCTCTCCCTCTGCCCTCGGGAAGCCACACCTGTGAAGGCTGGTCTGGTGCTCAGCTCACCAAGGGGGAATGGCTGCTTACCTCCAGGGTACCCCCCCCATTCCTCCCCACCTCGGGAGAGCCGCAGGTCCCTCCCCTGGTGGTGGGAGACAGTGGCCATGTCACCCTGTGCCCCGCCTCCTCTCAGATTACCTGGGCTGCGGGCTTTGGCGGTGGTGGCTGTCGGCTGTCAGCACCCTCGTCCCCGGGGGGCTCTGGCTCAGGCCCCCATGCTGCCGCCCTCCCAGGCCCTGACTCCAGGCTGTGGTGGCAGCAGCAGCCGAGGCAGGGGAAACCTTAGAGGGACCGGCTTCGGGAGCAGGGGCCCCTCATTACTGTTTCATAAGCCAGGGCCCAGCCAAGAACAATGCGGGACATGAAACCGCAGGAACCTGATCCCAGCAGCTCACCTCAGAGCCGGGAGGGGCAGGAGCCTGGGCATGGGATCCCTGGGGATCCTGGAGTCCGGAGCCCAGGGCCAAGGCAGCAGCCTGGTCGGCACCCTGGGGTGGGCACAGGCTCTCCAGGTTCCAACAAGGCCACTGCTAGGGGACGGGCGGTGCCAAGGAGTAGGGCTAGGGTGTCTGCCGTGACATCCAGGCCAGGGGAGGCCCAGCAGGATTCGGTTTCGCCCCCTGCCCTGCAGTCAGATTCTGATCAGAGCTCGGCAGCAGGAGGTGTCAGATCCACAGCCGGGCCCGGCGCCTTGGCCACCCAGGGGACGGCACAGCAGAAAAGAGGAGAGAGAGGTACTCCAGGCATCAGCCAGGGGTCTCTGGCCCACCAGGTCCAGCAGGAGCCCTAGCCTGATGTGACACCTCATCCTGGCTTTCACCCCAGCCCTCATTGCCACCCACCACCTGCTCCAACGTGCCCCGTGGTCAGTCGCCAGCTCTGATTTCCTGTCTGGCGGGTCAGCACTGGCTCTGGCCTCAGATGGACCTCGGTCCCCATCCTGGCTCCTCCACTTCCCCGCTGGTGACCTCAGGCCGATGACTTCCCCTTTTGGAGCCTTGTTTTCTCCTCTCTGAAATGGAGGCTGAGGTGTGACCAAGAGCTGGGCCATGTGACTTATCCTCTCTGTGCCTCAGTTAGCTCATCTACAAAACCAGCAGGACAGTAGGACCCACCTCCTGCGGGTGTTCTGAGAATTAAATGAGTTAATATTTGTAAAGGGCTTTATTTTTCTTTCTTTCTTTCTTTTTGTTCTTTTTTGAGAAAGTCTTCCTCTTGTCATCCAGGCTGGAGTGCAATGGTGTGATCTCGGTTCACTGCAACCTCTACCTCTGGGGTTCAAGCAATTCTTCTCCTGCCTCAGCCTCCCCAGTAGCTGGGGTGACAGGTGCGCGTTACCACGCTCAGCTAATTTTTTTTTTTTTGACCAAGTTTCACTCTTGTTGCCCAGGCTGTAGTGCAATGGCTCAATCTCAGCTCACTGCAACCTTCGCCTCCTGGGCTCAAGCAATTCTCCTGCCTCAGTCTCCCAAGTAGCTGGGATTACAGGCGTGCGCCACCACACCTGGCTAATTTCGTATTTTTAGTAGAGATGGGGTTTCTCCGTGTTGGTCAGGCTGGTCTTGAACTACCAACCTCAGGTGATCCACCTGCCTTGGCCTCCCAAAGTGCTGGGATTACAGGTGTGAGCCAGCGTGCCTGGCTAATTTTTGTATTTTTAATAGAGACAGGGGTTTGCCGATGTTGGCCAGGCTAGTCTCGAACTCCTGATAGCAGGTGATCAACCTGCCTCGGCCTCCCAAAGTATTGAGATTACAGGTGTGAGCCAACCCACCCGACCCATAAAGGGACCAACAGTGTCTGGTCTCAGCCTGGGCAGCAGAGCAAGACACTGTCTCTACAAAAAATTTTAAAAATTAGCCGGGTGTGGTGACACATGGAGGCTGAGGCGGGAGGACTGCTTGAGCCTGATGAGCTATGATTTTGCCATTGCACTCCAGCTTGAAAGACAAATGAGACTCGGTCTCAAAAAAAAAAACCAAAAAAAAACAAAAAAACACAAATATAACAAATTATGTAAGAATATTAAATAAAATTTGATAAATGTGAAACTGGCAGAATAATGTTAAATACTGTTAAGAATAAATAACCGGCCGGGCGCGGTGGCTCAAGCCTGTAATCCCAGCACTTTGGGAGGCCGAGGCGGGTGGATCACGAGGTCAAGAGATCGAGACCATCCTGGTCAACATGGTGAAACCCCGTCTCTACTAAAACTACAAAAAAATTAGCTGGGCATGGTGGCGCGTGCCTGTAATCCCAGCGACTCAGGAGGCTGGGGCAGGAGAATTGCCTGAACCCAGGAGGCGGAGGTTGCGGTGAGCCGAGATCGCGCCATTGCACTCCAGCCTGGGTAACAAGAGCGAAACTCCGTCTCAAAAAAAAAAAAAAAAAAAAAAGAATAAATAACCGGGCACAGTGGCTCACACCTGTAATCCCAGCACTTTGGGAGGCTGAGGGGGGTGGATCACGAGGTCAGGAGTTCGAGATCAGCCTGAGCAAGATGGTGAAACCTCGTCTCAACTAAAAATAAAAAAAGAAAATTAGCTGGGCATAGTGCTACACGCCTGTAGTTCCAGCTACTCGGGAGGCTGAGGCAGAAGAATTGCCTGAACCCAGGAGGTGAAGATTGCAGTGAGCCAAGATCATATCACTGCACTCCAGTCTGGGCGACCGAGTGAGACTCTGTCTCAAAAAAAAAAAAAGAATAAATAAATTGCAAAGGGTCTGGGGTGCTGGGCATACCCCTCCCTCTGGTCCAGGCTGTCAGTTCCGGGGTTGACTCTTCCCCACATCTCCCAGCCTGTGGGAAACTCCACTATAAGTGAAGCAGGAACAGGGTGTGCAGAGCCTTGGAGCCCATGGAAGCTGGAGCTCCCCAGAGTGTTTTGCACCACCAGTTGGTCAACAGTGGGTCGTGCTTGGCAGGCTGGGACACCCTAGGACCTGGGGCCATTTCTGCATATTCTAGTGTGACTAAAGATGCCACAACTGGGGGCTTGGGGCAGTGCCTCATCCCTGTAATTCCAGCACTTTGGGAGGCTGAGGCAGGCAGATCACTTGAGGTCAGAAGTTCGAGACCAGCCTGGCCAACATGGCAAAACTCCATCTCTACTAAAAGTACAAAAATTGGCCAAGAGTGGTAGCATGCGTCTGCAACCCCAGCTACTCAGGAGGCTGAGGCATGAGAATCGCTTGAATCCTGAAGCGGAGGTTGTAGTGAGCCGTGATTGCACCACTGTACTCCAGCCTGGGTGACAGAGGGAGACTCCATCTCAAAAAAAACAAAAAGATGCCACAATTGGACCCAACCGTTTCTTTGCTGAGCTCAAGGAGACACCTTTATCAGGCTCATGGAGATAAGTTTGCACCCAGTATAGGTGCATAGGGATCACAGCTGCAGCAAGGCTGGGGATGTTTCTTTTTTTGAGACGAGGTCTCACTCTGCTACCCAGGCTGGAGCGCAGTGGTGTGATCACAGCTCATTGCTGCCTTCCCAGGCTTGAGTGATCCTCCCACCTCAGCCTAGTGAGGAGCGAGGAGTACAGGCTCCTGCCAGCCGGCCCTGCTAATTTAAATAAATTTTTTCTTTCATTTTTTTTTGAGACGGAATTTCGCTTTTGTTGCCCAGGCTGGAGTGCAGTGGCACGATCTCAGCTCACTGCAACCTCTGCCTCCCGGGTTCAAGCAATTCTCCTGCCTCAGCCTCCTGAGTAGCTGAGATTACAGGCACACGCCACCACACCTGGCTAATTTTTATATTTTTTAGTAGAGATGGGGTTTTACCATATTGGACAGGCTGGTCTCGAACTCCCAACCTTATGATCGGCCCACCTCAGCCTCCCAATGTACTGGGATTACAAGCATTAGCCACTATGCCTGACCTCTAAAAATTTTTTTTAAACAGATAGGGTTTTGCCATGTTGCCCAGACTGGTCACAAACTCCTGGGCTCAATCAGTCCTCCCACCTCGGACGCCCAAGGTGCTGGGATTATTGGTGTAAGCCACTGTGCCTAGCCAATTTTTTTTTTTTTTTTTTTTTTTTTTTTAGTAGAGATGGGGTTTCACCGTATTGGTCAGGTTGTTTTCCAACTCCTGACCTCATGATCCGCCCGCCTAGGCCTCCAAAATTGCTGACATTACAAGCGTGAGCCACCGTGCCTGGCTTTTTTTTTGTTTTTGAGACGGAGTCTCGCTCTGTTGCCCAGGCTGGAGTGCAGTAGCATGATCTTGGCTCACTGCAACCTCCACTTCTGGGGTTCAAGCGATTTTCATGCCACAGCCTCCTGAGTGTCTGGGACTACAGGTGCATGCCACCATGCCTGGCTAATTTTTATATTTTTAGTAGAGGTGGGGTTTTGCCATGTTGCCCAGGGCTGGTCTCGAACTTCTAAATTCAAGTTGATCCACCTGCCTCGGCCTTCCAGAGTGCTGGGATTACAGGCCTTAGCCACTGTGCCTGGCCTCCGCTTTTTTTTTTTTTTTTTTTTTTGACATATAGATTTTTTGACTCCATGTTGGAAATCTCTTGACCTAAAGCCAGGGGCAAATATAGCCAAGGGTCCAGAATCCTTGGAGGCAAAATGGGTTAAACTTGGTCCCTGGAGACCTGTTGTGACAGAGAGATGGGGAGACAGTAGGTGAGGCAGAGAGAGTCAGCCAGGGGAGAACTGCCCCGACCCCAGCAGCAGCATCTGAGGGTGGCAGAAAAAACCCCACCCAGTCCTTCAATGTCTGACCATGCGGCACCTTGGAATGGGTCCAGAGTGGTAGAGGAGTGAACAGGGAGGTAGGTGGAAGAGGCCGGAAAAGGGAGTGCCACCTTCTGGGGCCCAGGGTCAGTTTTTTGGTTTTTTTTTAAACAAAGTTTTGCTCTTATTGCCCAGGCTGGAGTGCAATGGAGCAGTTTTAGCTCACTGCAACCTCCGCCTCCTAGGTTCAAGTGATTCTCCTGCCTCAGCCTCCCAAGTAGCTGGGATTACAGGCGCCTGCCACCACACCTGGCTAATTTTTGCATTTTTAGTAGAAACAGGGTTTCACCATGTTGGTCAGGCTGGTCTGAAACTCCTGACCTCAGGTGATCGGCCCGCCTCGGTCTCCCAAAGTGCTGGGATTACAGGCGTGAGCCACTGCGCCTGGGCCAGGGTTAGTTTCTTACTATCACATGTGGTACACAGGCGGTTGCCTGCCCAGAGTTGGGTCCCAGGGCCTGGCTCAGTGACACAAAGTCACCCTCATGCATTTGCAAAAGGAGAGTTTCACAGCCTCAGATCATCATCAGAGCAACCGGAAGCTGAAAAAGTGGAGGATTTGATGCGGTGCCCCTCTCTGATCTTTTTTCTGTTTTTTGAGACAGAGTCTTGCTCCGGCAGTGGCCTGATCACAGTGCGCTGCAGCCTCGATCTCCTGGGCTCAAACGATCCTCCTGCCTCAGCCTCCCAAGCAGCTGGGACTACAGGCGTGCACCACTATACCCAGTTAAATTTGTAGTTCTGTAGAGATGGGCTCTCTCTGTGTTACCTAGGCTGGCCTTGAATTCCTGGTTTCAAGCCATCCTTCAGCCTCAGGCTCCTACAGTGCTGGGACCACAGGCAGGAGCCACTGTGCCTGGTCCCCTCTCTTACCTTGAAACCATCTCTGGCCTTGGCCCCTGAGGAGGAGGGGCCCACTGTGGGGTTTGCCTCCAAGCCTCTGGCCCTCTTGACTGTCTCTGCTGATTCCCCGGCCTTCACCCAGGCCTACTCGTCTCATTCCACACTTTCCTCCGCAGACGACAGGCTCATCCATGAGCAAGACTTCGGTCAGTAACAGATCCTGAAGACTGGCAGGCCTCCATCTCCCATGGCAGTCTGGCCCTGAGCTCCAGCCCCCCCAACTCACTAACCTCCCCCTCATCTCCACTGTGTCCTGCCCGCACCTCACACCATGCCCCAGAGAGCTCCAAACAGACCTCCCAACCCAAGTACCCTGCCTGGAGAAACAACAGGAGTCAGCCATGGGTTTCTCCCCTCCCCCACCCCCAAATCCTGTAGATGCGCCTATTCAGTGAGTTCGGAAATGTGTCCATTTGCCTCCATCTGAAAGCCCTGTCATCTCTGGCACGGGTGAGTACATGCACCTTTTCCTGGCAGGTCACCTGACTCACTCTCACTGCTCTGCACTCCGTTCTCTCTGCCCAGCAATCAGAGTGACTGTGAAAAATGCAAATCAGAGCACGTCACTCCCTTATTTAAAATCTTCAATGGCTTGCCCAGGCCAGGTGGCTCATACGTTTAATTTCAGCACTTTGGGAGACCAAGGAGGGTAGATCACTTGAGGCCAGGCGTTCAAGACCAGCCTCAATAGCATGGTGAAACCCCATCTCTACTAAAAATACAAAAATTAACTAGACGTGCTGGGCGCAGTAGCTTACACCTGCAATCCTAGCACTTTGGGAGGCTGAGGTGGGTGGATCACCTGAGGTCAGGAGTTCGAGACCAGCGTGACCAATATGGTGAAACCCCATCTTTAAAGAATAAATAAATAAATAAAAATTAACTAGATGTGGTGGCGCATGCCTATAGTCCCAGCTACTCAGGAGGCTGAGGCAGGAAAATCGCTCGAACCTGGGAGGCAGAGATTGCAGTGAGTCAAGATCCTGCCTCTGCATTCCAGCTTGGGCGACAGAGCAAGATTCTGTCTCAAAAAAACCCAAAAAACAGGGCCAGGTGAGGTGGCTCACGCCTATAACCCAGAACTTTGGGAGGCCGAGGCGAGTGGCTCACGAGGTCAAGAGATCAAGACCAGGCTATCCAAGATGGTGAAACCCCGTTTCTACCTAAAAATACAAAAAATTAGGCGGTTGTGGAGCCAGGCATGGTAGCACGTGCCTATAATCCTAGCTACTTTGGAGGCTGAGGCAGAGAATTGCTTGAACCCAGGAGGCAGAGGTTGCAGTGAGCCAAGATTGCGCCACTGTGCTCCAGCCTGGGCAACAGACTGAGACTCCCTCTCAAAAAAAAAAAAAAAAAAAACGAGACAAAACAAAAAAAGTCTTAGAATCCTAAGTCCTGGGCCGGGCGCAGTGGCTCACGCCTGTAATCCCAGCACTTTGGGAGGCCGAGACGGGTGGATCATGACGTCAAGAGATCGAGACCATCCTGGTCAACATGGTGAAACCCCATCTCCACTAAAAATACAGAAAATTAACTGGGCATCGTGGCGCGTGCCTGTAATCCCAGCTACTCAGGAGGCTGAGGCAGGAGAATTGCCTGAACCCAGGAGGCGGAGGTTGCGGTGAGCCGAGATCGCGCCATTGCACTCCAACCTGGGTAACAAGAGTGAAACTCTGTCTCAAAAAAAAAAATCCTAAGTCCTCAGCATGTCCGCAAAGCCACACAAGGCCAGTCAGTGAGACCAGGCCCCCGATTCTCCATCCTTGTCCTATAGCTCCTCTGTGCCTCCCTCTTGCGGCCTTTCCGGCCCCATGGGCAGCCTCCTTTCCTCCTCAGGGCCTTTGCATATTCTGTTTGTTTGTTTGTTTTGTTTTTGTTAGGGACAAACTGCCTCAGAAATCCCCCTCCTGGTAAGCTGACGCCTTCCCCCCACTCTGATTGCTCTGCAGCTGCATTTCTGAACTCCCACCTAGGCACCACATCAAGGCTGCCAGTGATTACGGCCAACCGGGCAGTTCGGGGGAGGACAGGAAAACATAAGTTGTTTACTCATACTTGTAAATTCCCGTTTGACACATATCTGTACAAAATCCTGGTTGCTCTCTTTTTTTTTTTAAAACTGCCGCCACAAAAGTCACAGGATGATGTATCGTAGGTCTGTTACAAGTTGACACACTATCTCTGTGTCTGTTACAAGCTGATAGATTATCTCAGTCCTGAAACTCCCTTATGCTCCTCTCACCCCATATAAACCCCTCGTTTTATAAGCTCGGGGCTGCCTCCTCTGACTGTTACGAGGCAGCCCGGCCGGTTAATAAAACATGTTCCCCAAACTCTGAGGCTGCGGTGAGCCATGGTTGGACCACTGCACTCCAGCCTGGGCTACAGAGCAAGCCCTAACTACAAAAAAAAAAAAAAAAAAAGAGAGAGAGAGAGAGAAAAACTCTCCAGGCAGTTCTAGTGTATTCTTCACATCTCTCTAACATCTGCTAATCTCCCTTTTTGACAAAGAGCCAACAGGACTCAAGCTCAGAGCCTTCCATAGTAAACGGTCTCAGCTGGGCACGGTGGCTCACGCCTGTAATCCCAGCACTTTGGAAGGCCAAGGTGGATGGATCACCTGAGGTCAGGAATTTAAGACCAGCCTGGCCAACATGGCAAAATCCCATCTCTACTAAAAAACACAAAATTAGCCAGGCATGGTGGTGGGCACCTGTAATCCCAGCTACGTGGGAGGCTGAGGCAGGAGGATCACTTGAACCCAGGAGGCGGAGATTGCAGTGATCTGAGATCGCGCCATTGCCACTGCACTCCAGCCCGGGCAACAGAGCGAGATTCTGTCTCAAAAAAAAGAAAAGAAAAGAAAACACTCTCGAGTTAGGATTTGATGACATTTCTGTTTTGAGTTTTTCTTTTTCTACCTTTTTTCTTAACCTTGTACATACAAGAAATCATTCTAGTTTTCTACTTGTGATGATGTGAAGTTTTGTTTCAATAGAAGGGGAAAATGATGTTGATTTAAAGAATAACAAAGTAGGCCGGGCGTGGTGGCTCACGCCTGTAATCCTAGCACTTTGGGAGGCCAAGGTGGGTGGATCACCTGAGGTCAGGAGTTCAAGACCAGCCTGGCCATCATGGTGAAACCCCATCTTAAAAAATAAATAAATAGGCCGGGCGCGGTGGCTCAAGCCTGTAATCCCAGCACTTTGGGAGGCCGAGGCGGGTGGATCACGAGGTCAAGAGATCAAGACCATCCTGGTCAACATGGTGAAACCCCATCTCTACTAAAAATACAAAAAATTAGCTGGGCATGGTGGTGCGTGCCTGTAATCCCAGCGACTCAGGAGGCTGAGGCAGGAGAATTGCCTGAACCCAGGAGGCAGAGGTTGCGGTGAGCCGTGATCGCGCCATTGCACTCCAGCCTGGGTAACAAAAGCGAAACTCCCTCTCAAAAAAAAAAATAAATAAATAAAAAATAAAGAATAACAAAGTAATAATAGATTCAATGAGGCAATGGTAAAACTCATATAAGCAGGAACAAAGTGACTGAAGATTGTAATGTGGGAAAATGTAATTTCATTGTAATGTGGGAAAATCGAGGCTGTGGCCAGGGGGAAGGCCAGCACTTGGGTTCAATTGCAAGTTAGTGGACAGGAGAGGCACAGTCCATCACCCATGTCCCCATCCCAAACCACCCCAACCACGTGGAAAACTGGCCCACCTGGTATCTTGCTCGATGGGCCTCCTCAGGGTGGAAGCAGTTTTGACAGCGGTTCTGGGTGAGCATGTTGGCCTCGAAGTGTTCACATGGAGCTCTCCCAGATACCTCCTCCATGTTGGGTGAGTCAGGCCAGGGCCATTCCTGTGATCCAGTGGCTGACCCTCTAGGTGAGGCCTTGGAAAAATGAGAGGGAGGCAAAGACCAGATGACTGGCTGGTCACTCACCTGAGCACCAGCCCCAGTTGCCCCAGTTGCCCCAGTTTCTAGACAAGGACCAGGGAAATAGGTTATTCAATCATTACTTTGGATGTTCCTGTTCTCCATTCATCCCTGTTCATTTATTCACTCAACAAACACTCACTAAGCACCTACTAAGCACCCAAGCACTCACCAGCATTTGATGTGTGATTTCTAGTCCTTAATGCAGTGTTGCTGAAAGTGTGTACCAAGGGCTCTGTATTACACCCTCCTGGACTGTTCATAAAAATGCAGATTCCGGCCGGGCGCGGTGGCTCAAGCCTGTATTCCCAGCACTTTGGGAGGCCGAGGCGGGTGGATCACGAGGTCAAGAGATCGAGACCATCCTGGTCAACATGGTGAAACCCCGTCTCTACTAAAAATACAAAACATTAGCTGGGCATGGTGGTGCGTGCCTGTAATCCCAGCTACTCAGGAGGCTGAGGCAGGAGAATTGCCTGAACCCAGGAGGCGGAGGTTGCGGTGAGCCGAGATCGCGCCATTGCACTCCAGCCTGGGTAACAAGAGCGAAACTCCGTCTCAAAAAAAAAAAAAAAAATGCAGATTCCAGGCCAGGCACCGTGGCCGACGCCTATAATCCCAGCACTTTGGAAGGCTGAGGTAGACAGATCACTTGAGGTCAGAATTTTGAGACCAGCCTAGACAATATGGTGAAACCTGACCTCTATTAAAAATATAAAAATCGGCCGGGCGCAGTGGCTCATGCCTGTAATCCCAGCACTTTGGGAGGCCGAGGCGGGTGGATCACGAGGTCAAGAGATCAAGACCATCCTGGTCAACATGGTGAAACCCCGTCTCTACTAAAAATACAAAAAATCAGCTGGGCATGGTGGCATGTGCCTGTAATCCCAGCTACTCAGGAGGCTGAGGCAGGAGAATTGCCTGAATGCAGGAGGCGGAGGTTGCGGTGAGCCGAGATCGCGCCATTGCACTCCAGCCTGGGCAACAAAAGCGAAACTCCGTCTCAAAAAAAAATAAAAAAAAAAAAAATAATAAAAATCAATTGGGTGCAGTGGTGGGTGCCTGTAATCCCAGCTACTTAGGGAGGCTGAGGCAAGAGAATGGCTTGAACCCAGGAGGCGGAGGTTGCAGTGAGTCTAGACCTCGCCATTGCACTCCAGCCTGGGCAACAGAGTGAGACTCTGTCTAAAAAAAAAAAAAAAAAAAAAAAATGCAGATTCCTGCTGGGTGCAGTGGCTCATGCCTGTAATCCCAGCACTTTGGGAGACCAAAGCCGGGGGATCACTTGAGCCCAAGAGCTCAAGACCAGCTTGGACAACTGGCAAAACCCCATCTCTACAAAAAATACAAAAATTAGCTGGGCAGGGTGGTGCAGGCCCGTGGTCCCTGCTACTCAGGAGGCTGAGGTGGGAGGATCATCTGAGTCTGGGAGGTCAAGGCTGCAGTGAGCCATGAGTCTGCCACTGCACTCCAGCCTGGGTGACAGACTGAGAGCCTGTCTCAGGGGAAAAAAAAAAAAAAAAAAAAAGCTGAGTAAGATGCTGTGGACCTGCAGTCTCAGCTACTCAGAAGCAGAGGCAGGAGGAGCTCTTGAACCCAGGAGGTAACGTGCTATAATTACACCTGTGAATAGCTACAGCACTCCAGCCTAAACATAGTGAGACTCCATCTCAAAAAAAAAAATCTAGATTCCCCTTTCCGTCTCCCAGTCCACCCAGTCAGAATCTCTAAGGGAGTGAGGTCTGGGGCTGTGCATTTTAAAGAAGTGATTCCAGCCAGGGGCGGTAGCTCATGCCTGTAGTCCCAGCGCTTTGGTAGCCTGAGGTGGATCACTTGAGGCTAGGAGTTAGACCAGCCAGGCCAACATGGTGAGACCCCGCCTCTACTAAAAGTATGAAAATTAGCTGGGCGTGGTGGTGCTCACCTGTAGTCCCAGCTACTTAGGAGGCAGAGCCACGAGAATCATTTGAACCTGGGAGGTGGAGGTCTCAGTGAGTGGAGATCGTGCCACTTCACTCCAGCCTGGGTAACAGAGACTTTATCTCAAAATAAATAAATAAATTGATAAATATGCCGGGCGCGGTGGCTCAAGCCTGTAATCCCAGCACTTTGGGAGGCCGAGGCGGGTGGATCACGAGGTCAAGAGATCGAGACCATCCTGGTCAATATGGTGAAACCCTGTCTCTATTAAAAATACAAAAAATTAGCTGGGCATGGTGGCGCGTGCCTGTAATCCCAGCTACTCAGGAGGCTGAGGCAGGAGAATTGCCTGAACCCGGGAGGCGGAGGTTGCGGTGAGCCGAGATCGCGCCATTGCACTCCAGCCTGGGTAACAAGAGCAAAACTCCATCTCAAAAAAAAAAAGATAAATAGATAAATATAAAAATAAAAATAAAGAGGTGATTCTCTAGGTGATTCTAATGCATCCTAAAGTTTGAGTGTCCTTGTCTTATAGCTACTCTGCATTGTAAATCAAATTAATCCTAATTTTAGATCAGGTAACTGAGGCTCAGAACGGTTCCTTAGCTCCCTCAAGGTCACAGTGGCTGAAACAAATCCAGGTCTGTGTGTGTCCCTGCTCTCTCAGAGGTGGAAGTGAGGGGCACAGCATCACACTGCCAACTCACACAGGTCCTTGGAAAGCACAGGGAGGGCAGCAAAGGCCTGCCCAGGTATTTTCAGAGTTGAGGACAACGTCTTTGACAAAAGTGAACAGCCTAAGGTCACACAGCAAGTTTGTGGCAGAGCTTAGCCAAAAATAAACCCTAGTGTCTCTTTTTGTTTTGTTTTTTCAGACAGAGTCCCACTCTGTCGCCCAGGCTGGAGTGCCGTGGTATGGTCTCAGCTCACTGCAACCTCCGCCTCCTGGATTCAAGCAATTCTCCTGCCTCGGCCCCCCCAGGTAGTATCTGGGATCACAGGCATGTGCCATCACTCTGGCTGATTTTTTTATTTTTAGTAGAGACAGGGTTTTGCCATGTTGGCCAGGCAAATTCCTGACCTCGGGTGATCTGCCTCCCTCGGCCTCCCAAAGTGCTGGGATTACAGGTGTGAACCACCATGCCCAGCCCTTGTTGTTTTTGGGGAGGTGGGGGCAGGCTCTTGCTCTGTGACTCAGGCTGGAGTACAGTGGCTTGATCACAGTTCATTGCAGCCTCAAACTCCCAGGCTCAAATGATCCTCCTGCCTCAGTATCCCCAATAACTGGGCCCACAGGTGCATGCCACCATGCCCAGCTAATTTTTAAATTTTTTCTTCTGTAAAAATGGGACCTTGGCCAGGTGCAGTGGCTCACGCCTGTAATCCCAGCACTTTGGGAGGCTGAGGGAGGCATATCACTTGAGGCCAGGAGTTTGAGACCAGCCTGGCCAACATGGTGAAACCCCATCTCTACTAAAATACAAAAATCAGCTGGGTGTAGTGGCACACACCTGTAATCCCGGCTACTCAGGAGACTGAGACAAGATAATTGCTTGAACCTGGGAGGTGGGGGTTGCAGTGGAGTCAAGATTGCCCTGCTGCACTCCAGCCTGGGCAACAGGATGTCTCAAAAAAAAGAAAAAAAAAAAAAGGCTCTTGCTGTGTTACCCAGGCTGGTTTTGAACTCCTGAACTCCTGACCTCAAGTAATCCTTTCCCCTCAGCCTCCCAAAGTGCTGGGATTCGAGGTGTGAAGCATCATGCCCTTCTGAAACCCTGCTGTCTTCACTTATGCAAGGGTTCTTCTTTCTGGGTGCCCCTGGGGACTCCAACATCCATGCCCTGGAGTGAAACTGGGTCAGGAGAGTCACTTAAAGATGCCCTCCCTACCCACACAAAGTCCCAGGGGAAGGGTGGGGGGAGGGAGGAAGGCAACATCCCAAAACACATGCAGCTTTTGGTGCCCCCAGGTCACCTGCCCACATCCATCTTCACCTGGTGCGTTCCAGGGGATCAGGCTTTTGTTGCCAGTCTTGGTGAGCTGAGGAATCTCACCTCCTCCCCTGGGACAGTCAGAGCCAAGGCAAGGCTCCGCTCCTCCACCATCAGACCTGTAGAAGGGAATGGGGTGGGGGCGACGGCAGGGCACGGTGGGGAAAGGGGCACCCACTGGCCCTTCCGTGGCCCCAGGGTTTCTGATCTTCCCCAGACGGTTGTCCTCCCGGCTCCTGGTGGTGGAAAGGGGACGCATCGGCCCCGCCCGTCCTGGGCGTTGCTCTCCTGGTCTGGCCACATAATGGAGCGTCCCCTAGCAGGAGAACGCCGCTCATTTTCCGGAGGGCGGGTAGGGGAATCTACTCCAAGTGCCCCTCGCTGCTCCCGTTTTCTCCCCTACCCACAATCAATAGGCAGAATCCTTCTCTAAAATGCAGTTGAGATGTGGATATAAAAATCAAAACCTTAAGCAGCTACGCATGCCCCACCCGGAGAATGGCCCCGGGACCCCTCTCCATCCAGCCATTCACCCAGTTCCTCCCAGCATCCCTCGATCCCTACCTCTCCCGCGGGCCGCCCCCAACCAGCTCCTCTTTTCCGCGGTCTAGTACTAACCTTGGCTGGGTTTCCACGCACAGGGGCTGCCGGGGAGGGAGTACCAGGGTCACGGCGTCTTTATTTTAACAATGAATCAGAGCGATGCTCGGGCGGTAGAAGGAAGGCACACCCCTGCCACGCTCGCCTAGGCGCTCTCTGGGTGCCTCATTTACATGAACGCTGTGGGATTGGACAAGCCAGGGCAAGGGGCGGGGCGGAGGCGGGCGGGGCACGGATACCTCTGAGCGCGGGACTCGCCGCACGTTTAACCTGGGCCGCCTGCAGTCCTCGCCCGCTGGGAGTCCCCAGGGAGCCCGAGAGAGGGCTGGCACTGGCGGATCTGGCTCCTTCTGACCTCCTTCCCGGTGGTTCTTTCTGGCGACAGTCCGCTGGGCTGGCTTTAGCACAGACCTTGGACTAGAGTCTTAACCTCTCTGGCTTGACAGTTTTCTTACCTGTAAATATAGGAGGCAGAGGCCGGGCGCGGTATCTCCTACGCCTGTAATCCTAGCACTTTCGGAGGCCGAGGTGGGTGGATCACCTGAGGTCAGGAGTTCAAGACCAGCCTGGCCATCCTGGTGAAACCCCATCTTTTAAAAGATAAAAAAAAAATTTTAATAAAATAAAAAGAAATAGTGGGAAGTCAAAAGACAGACATGTATCAGAACAAGTCCAGGCACCTAGTGAATCCTGCGTGGATGTATAATTCTAAAACTACAGCACCATGATTATTATTTGCAGTCAGAGCTCCAGCGACTACCAAACATCCCTGCCCGAGGGTTTCCAACCTTCATTTGCACATGGCCATGGACTTTGAGCTCACTGGCAAAATGCAGTTTCTCCCCCTTTTAGGCTAACGTTTATTCTGCACTGTCTGTATGCCAGTTCCTATTCTAAACCCTTTATATTCATGAGGGCATGGTAAGCTGAATTCATTACCAAGCTCCCCATTCCACAGCAACTAAAGATCAGAGAAGTTAACTTGCTAGTGTCACACAGCTAGTAAGTGGCAGAGCCAGGATTAAAACCCGAGTGTAGAGCCGGACGAGGTGGCTAACGCCTATAATCCCAGCACTTTGGGAGGCCGAGGTGGGCAGATCGCTTGCCAGGAGTTCAAGACCAGCCTAGGCAACACAGTGAGACCCTGTCTACAAAAAAAGAAAAAGGGGTAAAGGAAAAATGGCCGGGCGTGGTGGCTCACGCCTATAATCCCAGCACTTTGGGAGGCCAAAGTGGGCAGACCATGAGGTCAAGAAATCGAGACCATCCTGGCCAACATGGTGAAACCCCATCTCTACTAAAATACAAAAATCAGAGGCCGGGCGCGGTGGCTCAAGCCTGTAATCCCAGCACTTTGGGAGGCCGAGGCGGGTGGATCACGAGGTCAAGAGATCGAGACCATCCTGGTCAATATGGTGAAACCCTGTCTCTATTAAAAATACAAAAAATTAGCTGGGCATGGTGGCACATGCCTGTAATCCCAGCTACTCAGGAGGCTGAGGCAGGAGAATTGCCTGAACCCGGGAGGCGGAGGTTGCGATGAGCCGAGATCGCGCCATTGCACTCCAGCCTGGGTAACAAGAGCGA
>NW_022437100.1:1336994-1349015 GCF_009761245.1 Sapajus apella | reverse complement strand
TGCAATAACTCGTTTAATCTCTACTTGATCTCAGCCAGAAGGCAGAGAATCAACTGGTCTTTGGAACAGCCCTTTGATTAGCTGTATGCGTTATCCCCCTTGTATAAAGGAATAAGCTGAGGGTCAGAGAGGTCAGTTCACACGCAGGTCCCACGGCTGGAAGCCCCTTGTTTTCTGACTCCAAATATCTTTCTAGCTCATGAAGGCAAATGAGGGGGGCCTCGTATTCTTTCCTCCACCTCCCTGCCTTCTGCCCCTGTCACCACACACACATTGGTCTGTCCTTGCCTCTTTGCCCCTTGATGTCATTTATGCAACATCTTTCGAGTACCTACTGTGTGCTAGGGCCACTAGGCTGAAAGCAGTTCCAGGGCAGGGACTGATTTTTTTTTTTTTTCCCTGAAATGGAGTTTCACTCCAGCCAAGCCTGGACTGCAGTGGTGCAATCTCGGCTCACTGCAACCCCCACCTCCTGGGTTCAGGCGATTCTCCTGCCTCAGCCTCCTGAGTAGCTGGGATTACAGGCTCCCGCAACCACGCCCAGCTAGTTTTTGTATTTTTAGTAGAGACAGGGTTCACTGTGTTGGCCAGGCTGGTCTCGAACTCCTGACCTCATAATCTGCATGCCTTGGGCTCCAAAAGTGCTGGGATTACAAGCAAGAGCCACCATGCCTGGCCGATTTTTTTGGTTTTTAGACGGAGTCTCACTGTCGCTAGGCTGGAGTGCAGTGCTGCAATCTCCGTTCACTGCAACCTCCGCATCCCGGCTCAAGCTGTTCTTCTGCCTCAGCCTCCTGAGTAGCTGGGACTACAGGTGCCCGCCACCACACTCAGCTAATTTTCATGTTTTTAGTAGAGACGGGGTTTCACCATGTTGGCCAGAATGGTACTATCTATCTCTTGACTTCATGATCTGCCTCCCAAAGTGCTGGGATTACAGGCCTGAGCCACTGTGCTGGCCTGGGACTGATTTTCATTCAGTGGTCACTGGCCTTCCTGCTGTGTGCCAAACTCTCTGTGCTTGGTCTGGGGTGGGGGATCCGGCAGAAGACATCATTAGAACTGAGGAGGTACCTGTGGACAAATGGAATGGAAGTGAAGGAAGGCGCCCCCCACAATGCGCACACACACCCGCACGTGTACACACACACACACACACACACGAGGCTGGTTCAGAGGGAGCAGAGGCCTTTATTGGGGGCCATGGGCTAGCTGGTTTCAGTCAAAGGCCACACACTTGATCTTGAAGTCACCGTCAGCTGCCATGTAGTTGATGGCCTCCAGGCTGAGGCGGTTGGGGAACTTGAATTCGTATCCATCTGGCAGCTTGATGGTCAGGTCTGCCTGGTCGAAGCTGATACACACCTGGGGGTGGGGGAGGGGAGGGGCCGGATTTTTCCAGAACCTGTTCCTCATGCGGCCCTGATACCTTGTGGCTGAGCCTGAGGAGGTGCATTTTTAATAATTTTACTCTAATCCCATGACAGATTTTTTTCTTTTTATTTTTTGAGACGGAGGAGTCTGTCACCCAGGCTGGAGTGCAGTGGCACTGTCTTGGCTCACTGCAACCTCTGCCTCCCGGGTTCAGGCGATTCTCCCACCCCAGCCTCCCACGTAGTTGGCATTACAGGCATGCGCCATCACGCCCAGCTAATTTTGTATTTTTAGTAGAGACAAGGTTTCTCCATGTTGGTCAGGCTGGTCTCGAACTCCTGACCCCAAATGATCTGCCTGTCTCAGCCTCCCAGAGTGCTGGGATTACAGGCGTGAGCCGCCGGGCCTGGCCCCTCCTGTTTTATTCTAACTAACCACTTAGGTTCAAAGAGGGGCTGACACTGGCCATCACACAGGAAGGGAGAGGAGGGGAAAGAGAGCCGGTAGGGCCAAGGTCTCCAGTCACTAACCCAGCCCCGCCCCCGCTCACCCAGCCCCGGTCCCTGGTCCCTGGTCTGCAGCCCACCTCTGCGATGCTCCCGGGCTGGAAGGGAAAGGCAGTCTCCCGCTGCTCAGCCCCCCAGGCGCCGCCGTCCTTGCTGTTGCACACGATGGTGTTGGTGTCCCCGTGGGCGTTGAAGCGAGGGTTGAAGTGTAGGCACAAGTTGTTGCTGTCTTTGCCCAGGTTCAGCACGAAGCTGGGGGGTAACGGGCGGGCTTGAGGCCACCTCGGCCAACTCCAGCCCCACCCACTGACTAGTCTGTCACTCAGTACCCCACGAATGCACCTTGCTGGAAGAACTCACAAACAGAGACAAGAAACCCGGATTGTAGCTCTGGCCCTGCCACCTGCTTCTGGTGTGAGCTTGATCTAGTCCCTTCTCCTCTTCCCCAGTTTCCTCATCTGTACAACAGGGGCTGCACAGGAAGGCTCCCAGGGCTCCTGCTGTGCCGAGGGCCCAAGATTCTCGTAGTCATTAGCATCCTACACTTTTTGGTCAAGGTCAGAGACTACGTCCAGACGGTGACCTCTGGGAGGTTAAGTGTCCTGTCTCTACATCTCTGTATTCCTGGTGCCCAGCACAACTGAGGCACATAGGAGATGCTTAGTAATTATGGGGCTAAGGAACAATACATTTGTTGAGTGGTGATAATCGCAATCCCTGCCTCTGAGGTTTGGCTGAAATGAAATTAGCACACAAGTGTACCGCTCTTAACAGTATCAGCTGATCCTCAGCCTCCTCATCGCCACTGCTCTATTCACTTCCTACACACAGCCACCTTCCCCTTGACTGTCTTTCTTCCTTTTTTTCTTTTTCTGAGACGGAGTCTTGCTCTGTTGCTCAGACTGGAGTGCAGTGGCCTGGTCTCAGCTTACTGCAACCTCCGCCTCCTGGGTTCAAGTGATTCTTCTGCCTCAGACTACCAAGTAGCTGGGACTACAGGCACTCGCCACCATGCCCGGCTAATTTTTGTATTTTTAGTAGAGATGGGGTTTCATCATTTTGGCCGGGCTGGTCTCGATCTGCTGACCTCGTGATCTGCCCTCACTGGCCTCCCAAAGTGCTGGGATTACAGGCGTGAGCCACCGCACCGGCCAACCCCGCTGTTTTTCTAACAAACTGAGGCTAGGTGAGGTTGGTTGACTGGTCCAAGGTCACATAACTGCTGAGAAAATAAGGTAGTCGGCCGAAAGAACGAGGAGTGAAGGAAGGACCGAAGGACAGAGCGAGTGAATGAACGAGCAGACGCAAGGAGGGACTCAGAGGGAAGCCTCACTCCTCTCCCCGCCCTCCCCAGCAGGTCCCGCTCAACCCGTAAAGGGGTGGGGGCGGGGGAGCCAAGGTATTATAGATGACGAGGCCACAGCTGGTTTAGTTTAAGAGGGTACAGCAGGGAGGGAGCGGGGGAGGGGGCGGCATGGTGGGGGCGCCCAGACCCTGCGGGGGAAGTGAGTCACCCAGAAAACGCGGCATCCGCGGCTGGAAGTTAACCCACTCCCCGCCAGGGAGGAGACGTGGGCTTGGCCGGCCACACCCTCCCGGCTGGACCCAGCTCCCCTCCCTGCCGCCCACCACCCCACCTTCACCTCTCACCTCTTGGCGTCAGGGGCCACCTCGCCCCGCACTCGGAGGCACTCCCCAGGTTTCAGATTCAGGTTGCTGGCCTCAAGACCCTGCACAAACAAGCCCCCGCCCAGCCGGGTTAGAGGACAAGGCCTCCACGGCCACGCAGTATCTAGGGGTGGGAGTGGGGTTGTTCCCGCCCTGCATCCTCGGACCAAGCCAAGGGGCAGCCTGGGAACGGGATCCAGCTGTGATTTCTAGCCTCTGACTCTCTACGTGGTCCTGGGAAAGTCCCTATTCCCAACGGGGTCGGCTTGAATCTGTAACGTGAACCAGGTTCTAGAAGCCAGGCTCAAGGAGATTTTGCAGATTGCCTTGGGGATTTTGGACTCAGAGTGGCTTGGGAGGTGGGGTGCTCTGTCCCATCGCAGATGAAGGGGATCAGGCTGGGGAGGGGCCGACACTTGCCCACGGTCACACTGAATGGAGGGGGCTGCCCCTCTGCTGGAGAGGAAGTGGCCAGGGGCGACCCCACTATTCTCCTTTAAGCCCCTCTCTGCGAAGAGGCCCAGAGGCTAGGGAGGAGACCCTGAAGAACGTGGCCCCGCTGCATTAGGGAGGATAGCCTGTGGGCTGGCTCAGGGTTAACAAGATTGAGCAAGCTGCTTGGCACTGCTGCTCCCTGGCACCCTGAAAGGGTGGGCAAGAGTTAACTGGTGTGAGTGGTTCCTTCTGCCAGAAACTTGAACCCTTTCCCTGAGGCCCCAGTAAGAATCTCACCTCCTTGCCACCCCAACCTCCCAGCTCGGGGGTGGTGGTAGGGAATTTCCCTGCCCATCCCCCCACCAACCTGGACACACCACCCTCCACCCCCGACCTAGGAAGGCCCATCCTGGGCAGCCTGTCTCGGGTCCTGGCGACTTTTCAGCGTTCTCTGGAGCAGAGAGTGACTCTCTACCCTGGCCTTGTGCCTGGGACAGCTGCAAGGGGGAGGGGGCAGGAGGCTCTCTGGGGTGGAGGAGGGGGAAAGGGATAGTGGCCTCGGTGTCCCCCAGTTGGCCACACCCTTCTCACTCTCACTTCTCAGAGAGCTGCCTAATGTCAACCCTGGACCAAAATAACTGTGCTTTCAGACCCTGGGGGAATCCAGACAATTCTTTTTTTTTTTTTTCTATTATTATTATTATTTTTTTAAAGATGGGGTTTCACCATGAAGGCCAGGCTGGTCTTGAACTCCTGACCTCAGGTGATCCACCCATGTCGGCCTCCCAAAGTGCTAGGATTACAGGCGTGAGCCACCGCGCCCGGCTATCCATACAATTCTTAACGCAGAGAAGGCCTTGAGGGACCATGGCGCCCACCTCCATTTTACAGATGTGGCCACTGAGGTCCAGAAAAGAGAAGCCACTGGTTCCAGGACACACAGCTGGGACTCGAATCCAGCTCCGGATCTGCCCAACTCTCCTCCAGCCATGAGCCCCTGCCCTATCCCCTGGACCTTGGGGTGGGGTCCCAACACTCACACAAGCCATGATTGAGGGCAGGAGGATGTTCGCGGGACAGGCGCACCAGCTCCCTGAAGGCTCCACCCGAGAGAGATGGGTCCCGGGCGCTCCCATCCTTTTAACGGGACCTGACCTGATGAGCCCCGCCCCCCTGGAAGTTCAGCCAATTGTAAGTCAGGACAGGGCTGGGGGCCACCGGGGGCGGAGTCTATGGAATTTTGAAGCCAGTCCTGGAGCAGAGGTGACCAATCAGAGTGGCGAGCTCCCACCCCCGCCGGAGTCCAAGCTCCACCTCCTATTCTCCTTCATCCTTCTCCACCTCTACCCCCCACCCCCACCAAAATTGTGCTGTGGCAGAGATTGGGGGGAGCCAGTGGAAAATAGTTTGATGATGAGCTAGGCCCATGAGTTGGCGGGAAGGGGCCTGTGGCCAGAAGGCTGGGCTCAGGGGGTGCCCAGAGATGATGGCTGAGGAGGTGCAGAGTCCTTCAGGGAATCAGAGCTGGGGGAGGCCAGGCCGCACCCAGGCAGGCCCAGGGCGTGGCTCCTGCTGCGCGCGTGTCTGCAGAGGGCCACTGACTTAACCACAGGCCCCGGCCCCACCCGGACCTTCCCCGGAAGTAAGGACTGCGGCTGCTGCAGCGCTCGGCTCGCTCTCTTTGCTAAGGCTAAAGAAAGGCTGGGCTGCGCGCCAAGCCTGAGGCTGCAGGGCTGGGTTCCCTTCAGGGGCCTGCAGGGGATAGCCAAAGCGCCCTGGCCTGACAGCTTCTGGCCTGAGAGTGTCAAGCCTGGGAGATGGTCCAGGGTGGTCCAGGCCAGGAGGGGGTAGGGTCCTAGCTCTGTGCACCCTGTCCTCTGTCTTTTTTATTTTTATTTATTTATATATTTATTTTTGAGATGAAGTCTCACTCTGTCACCCAGGCTGGAGTGCAGTGGTGTGATCTCTACTCATTGCAACTTCTGTCTCCCAGGTTCAAGCGATTTTCCTGCCTCCCAAGTAGCTGAGACTATAGGCCCCCAACCATCATGCCCGGCTAATTTTTGTATTTTTAGTAGAGATGGGGTTTCACCATGTTGGCCAGGCTGTCTCGAACTCCTGAACTCAGGTGATCTATCCTCCCTTGGCCTCCCAAAGTTCTGGGACTACAGATGTGAGTCACTGCGCCCCACCCCTGTCCTCTATCTTCACATCTCTCCTCTCAGGCCCCGCACAGCCCTCCTTTCCTCATCTGTTCAGCAGGTATCACGAGCACCTACTATGTGCCTGGCCCTGGGCTCTCAGGATTCAAAGCTGAACGCCTTCCAGTCTCCACTTCAAAGAGCTCATGGTTGGGGTGGAATCTGACCACGACCACGTTAAGAAGTAGATGATGATGACTCTAAGGGAAGCCATGAGAAAGCCCTGTGGTGGGCTGGCAACTAGTTGTATGAGTGAATGAGGTGGGTCGTGAAGGGTAGGCAGAGAATCACCTGGCTTTCCAGCATGGGCGGAAGCTCTGGAATGAGAAGGCCAGGGCTGGGGAATCATGTTCAGGGCACGTGGGGGAAAGATGGGGATGAGGCTAGGAAGCCCACAGGACCTGGATCATGGCGGGTCTCACTGGGCCGAGCATAGAGCTTGGACATTGTTGTATGGGAGGAGGCTGGGGAGCCAGGGTTAGAGGTAGGGTGAGTACTGAGGCCAGATTTGGGCTGTAGAGAAGATCACTGTGGCAGAGAATTGAGGGTGGGGTGCTCACCTTTCACTCAGGAACATGGTGGGGGAAGGGGTGAGGGGCGTGCTGGGTGTTTGTAACAGGGACCTCCTTCTCCACCCGTTCATCCCCACTGCTGGCACCAAAGAGGGAGGAAGATTCAGACCAGGAGTGACTCACATTTGGAGGCCAGGCCAGCAAACCCACCCTGCCTGACCCTGCCTTCCCACCCCCAGGGGCACCTTCCTCCAGATGCTCAAAGCCCACCCTGGTACAGGACGAGAGGGGAGTGTGTAGGGCCCCAAGGTGGACCCAGAGAGGGGATGGGGTGTACCCCCGTGAGTGCCTTGCCCTTCCTTCCAGACCAAGTGGCTGCTTGGAAATCAACCACAGCAGCTTCATTTTTCCCTCCAGGCCTCCTCAAAACCTCAACCATAGGAAGGTCTGGGTGGGGCTCGGCCCAACTTCACGGCCCCTCCCCCGTGCCTCCCCTCTCTGCCACATGAAGGAATGCAGCATCTCAGGCAGAGTCCTAGAACGAGGGCCAGAGGCACTTCAGGTGTGGTCCTCGCAGGGTTGGGGGCAGGTGGGTGTGGCTGCTTTTCCAGCCCAGTAGTTGGGTTCTTGTGGCCTCAGGAGCTGCTCCTACAGCCTCCTCCACCCTGGAAAATGAGCCCAGCACTGGGGAGTGTTTGCTGTTGGACGGAGGGACTGTTCACTTCTCTACAGGGTCTGACACGAGTAAGGCTGGCAGGGAGGCAGTGTGGCATGGTGAAGAGGTCCCCAGAGAGGCCTATTTGGGAGTCTAGAGACTCGGGTGCCGGCCCCACTTGCTATATCCCCCGAGAGCCTCCTGGCAAGCTGCTTCTCCCCACCTGCCTCTGTTAAAACCCACGCTCTGAATGAAGAGACCCCCAAACAGGCTTTGTGTGAGCAACATGGCTATTCACCAGGGTGCGGGCGGGCTGGGGCCGAAAATGGAGTCAGCAAAGGGAGGTGGGATACGAGTTGGTTTTATAGGTTTGGGGTGAACAGTGGAAAGTTACAGAATTTACAGTTGGCAGTTTCTTGCCAGCTGGGAGGGGGTCGTAGGGGGTGGAGTCACGAGGTTGGCCAAGGTCAGTTACAAGGTCCAACGGCCTTGTCAGCCGAGGCCAAAATAAGAAACAACAGAAGGTCTGAGGTTAGTTAGGTGCCACAGGGGTTGATCCTTCTTCCTGCCAGCTACTTCAGGTTTTCTAATTCCGGAAGGCCCTCCAGAGGTGTACGAGTGATTCACGGGGTCGCCAGACCTTACAGCCTCAGTCTCCCTAACTGTAAACCTGAATGAGGTGAATACAGGCTGGAACTGAGGTCTGTTGTGCTAAACAGATGATTCATTGCTTCATGGAGGCTCAATGTTTTCACTTCTTTCTTATCTCTTTTCCCAGGCTCTTACCTTCCCCGGGTCTTTGCAGCACCTCTGGGAGGTCCACCTGTCACCCCCCGACTGGTCCTCAACGGTCTCCTCTTGCCTAGGTTGGGGCAAGAAGTCTCTCCAGATTCCAGTGTCCTCTGTGACAGGAGCTGTGGTTTTCCTGGCTAGGAGGGAAGGCAGGGACACAGGGGCATCGTGGGCCTCTTCCCCCAAGTGCTCAGGGCCTCCTAGTGGCAGCGCCCACTGATCTTGCCAGGCCCTGTGCCCGGCACCTTTCTTTCATTATCTCCCCTCTCCCCTACTTTGTGTCTACCAACTTGGTTGAATTTCTGCAGAGTGAAGTGAAGCTGCAGTTAGAATCAGGAGAAGAGCTGGGCACAGTGGCTCACACCTGTAATCCAGCACTTTAGGAGGCTGAGCTGGGTGGATCAGGAGTTCGAGGTCAGGACTTCGAGACCAGCCTGGCCAACATGGCGAAACCCCGTCTCTACTAAAAATACAAAAATTAGCCAAGCGCAGTGGTGGATGCCTGTAATCCCAGCTACTTGGGAGGCTGAGGCAGGGAGAATTTCTTGAACACAGGAGTTGAAGGTTGCAGTGAGCCAAGATCGAGTCACTGCACTCCAGCCTGGGCGACACAGCAAGACTCCATCTCAAAAAAAAAAAAAGAGATGAGAAGTGAGTTCTGATTGGGGGACTGAATGGCTGCGACTGTCCCTGAGGTCCTGGGCTGCTCTGAACCTGTTTCTAGGCCTGATAGGTGGGAATAAGGCTGCTGCTTGGAAGATTACAGGAGTGATGTGTAAGGAGGGGCTCGATGTTAGTGCTCCCTCCTATGCCCCCCAAGGCCAAGGCCACCACTCCAGGGATTCTCCTCCCCACTAACTGTCCTGAAATAGAGACAGTCAGGTCTCTGGAATTCCTTTGTCCTAGGCTGGATCTTGGCTGCTGAATGAGAAATGGGCTCCGCTTGGTCCAGACAGGTCATCCAGGCCAGCGCGGCCCTTCCCACCCTGCCAGGAACATGGGGCAGAGGTGGGGAAAGGGAGGCCACATCTCCTTCAGCCGGTGGTGTTGAGGAGGGCGGCCCACAGACACCCCACCCACACCCACAGCCAACCTGGCTGCTCCAGCCAGGGAAGGTAGGGGAGGTCAGAGCCAGCTCCCGAGTCCTAGAAGTCAGAGCGGGGAGGAACCCTGAGACACCGTGCCTGACCTGCTCCCCATTTAATGATGCAGTGTAATGTCAGGGAAACCACCCGGGGGGGGCCACTGGACCAAGGTCACAAAGGGAGCTAAGGCCGACCCGCTTTCATCTGCTGAGCCAACGATACCTGGGCTTGAAAAGCTGTATTTTCCCTCCTGCTCTATGAAGGTGGGGGATGTCCCTGGCAACCTGGGCCGTTTTCCAGCCAGGTGGCACCGCAGCCCGCACCCTCAAGCCTGCTCATCCATTCTCGCCTCCCAGCCTTTGTCCGGACAGCCCCCTCCACACTTGCCTTTGGCCTTCCCACTCCTTGTCTGTACTTCTTCTGACTGCAGGCCCCAGCCCTCCGTTAGGGCTCCGCCCTCCTCTCAGGTAAGGTCTAGGTGGGGGCCAGTCCCTTTCATTAGCCCCCCCACCAGGCTCGGGCCTGAACTGTTACAATGTTTTTGGCATCTTATTTTATATTTATTTTATACTTATTTTAGGATTTTACTTTTGATACAGGGTCTCGCTCTGTCACCCAGGCTGGAGTGGATTATCGCTCACTGTAACCTCAAACTCCTGGGCTCAAGCAATCCTCCTGACTCAGCCTCCTGAGGAGTTTGGTCTGACTACAGGTGGGCACCACTGCGCTTGACTAATTTATTTGTACTTTCAGACACACAGGGTCTTGTTATGCTGCTCAGGCTGATCTTGAACTCCTGGCCTCAAGCAATCCTCCCATCTTGGCTTCCCAAAGTGCTGGGATTACAGGTGTGAAGCACTGTGCTCAGTGAGCATTTTATTTTGAAAATAATTATAGACACACAGGAAACTTAAAAGTTTAGAAAATATCTGGGCAGGCGTGGTGGCTCAGGCCTGTAATCCCAGCACTTTTGAGAGGCCAAGGTGGGTGGATGATCACTCCAGGCCGCGAGTTCGTCTTGAACTGGTGGATACAACTGTAATCCCAGCTACTCGGAGGCTGAGGTGGGAGAATCGCTTGAACCTGGGAGGCGAAGGTTGCAGTGAGCTGAGACGTGAGCTGAGAAGTGAGCTGAGATGGCACTACTGCACTCCAGGTGGGGTGACAGAGTGAGACTGTCTCAAAAAAAAAAAGAAAAGCTTAGAAAATATTTGAAACCTGAAGAAAAAAATATATTGGCTCCAAAATACTAAAACTGTAAAGCTGAAATTAATAAATGTTTATTCTACTCAAACAATATGAACTTGGGTAGTCAGAACATTTTCTTTTTTTTTTTTTTTTTTTTTTTGAGACAGAGTTTCACTCATGTTACCCAGGCTGGAGTGCAATGGCGCGATCTCAGCTCACCGCAATCTCCGCCTTCTGGGTTCAGGCAATTCTCCTGCCTCAGCCTCCTGAGTAGCTGGGATTACAGGCACGCGCCACCATGCCCAGCTAATTTTTTGTATTTTTAGTAGAGACAGGGTTTCACCATGTTGACCAGAATGGTCTCGATCTCTTGACCTCGTGATCCACCCGCCTCGGCCTCCCAAAGTGCTGGGATTACAGGCTTGAGCCACCGCACCTGGCCAAGAAAATTTTCATTACACCTGAAAACAACTTAGTAGCTTGGGTCTTCTTACTTCCAAAGCCTTTTCAAGTATTCCTAGAGGTTAGTCCATCCTAAATTAGGTCCTGGTTGCCAAATAACCCCTCAAAGAAAAGTATAAATATACTTCAAAAAATATATATTTAATGTGAGATGAGTGGATTTTAATGTTATCAGGAAGGTTTTGGCTGCAAGTAACTGAAGTGTCAATAGAAATTGCTTTAACATTAAGGAAAACCTTTTCATAAGAAGTCTAGGCCAGTCACAGTAGCTCATCCTGTAATCCCAGCACTTTGGGAGACCAAGGCGGGTGGATCACGAGGTCAAGAGATCGAGGCCATCCTGGTCAACATGGTGAAACCCCGTCTCTACTAAAAATACAAAACATTAGCTGGGCATGGTGGCACATGCCTGTAATCCCAGCTACTCAGGAGGTTGAAGCAGGAGAATTGCCTGAACCCAGGAGGCAGAGGCTGCGGTGAGCCGAGATCGCGCCATTGCACTCCAGCCTGGGTAACAAGAGTGAAACTCCATCTCAAAAATAAATAAATAAAAAAAAATAAAAACAAAACAAAAACAACAACAAAGAAGTCTGCAGTTGAGAGTTCCTATAGCAGACTTTATATAGCGGTAGCTCAATAAAATCATCAAACACCTAGGTTCTTGTGTAATCCCGGACTGTGGCTGTATAGGCTGTCCTTGCGCTTAGGTTATACAAGCTGAAGACTTTTCGGTGAACCGTGTTAGCATCTGTAACATACTCTCAAATGGTTCCGTAAACAAGCTGGGCACAGTGACTCATGCCTGTAATCTCAGTGCTTCGGAAGGCTAAGGCAGGAAGACTGCTGAGCCCAGGAGACGTGGGCTGTAGTGCACTAAGATTGGCATCAATATGATGACCTCTTGGGGGAGGCAACCACTAGGTTGCCTAAGGAGGAGCGAGCTGGCCCAGGTCGGAAACAGAGCATGTCAAAACTCCCACAATGATCAGTAGTGGGATCCTTCCTGTGAACAGCCAGTGAGCTCCAGCCTGGGCAACATAGTGAGACCCTGTCTCTAAAAGAAAACAAAACAAAACAAAAAGGAGACCCCGTCTCAACAACAAAAAAATGTTTTAAAAATTAGCTGGGTGTGAGGCTGGGCGC
>NW_022437100.1:1317460-1336594 GCF_009761245.1 Sapajus apella | reverse complement strand
GAGACCATCTCTAAAACAGTAACAAAAGGTAAACATATATAAAGCAATTAAGCAAACTGGGCAAATACTTACAACTGGTAAATTTAGGTGAAGGATGTAGGGGTATTCATTGCGTTATCCTTGCACCTTTTCTATTAATTTTAAACTTTTCTAAATTACAAGTTGGGGAAAAACAAACCCAACAAGTTCTTCCAGTCTTTCTGCTCTGCTACCTGCAGCAGGGTCACCTGTAAATGCTCGGCCAGACCTCCTGATCACAGAATGGCTGCAACCGCTCCCAGCACCACACCCAAAGCCAAGAGTGACTCCTTCCTCTATGTCCTTTACAAGTGAGGCAAACATTACCAGAACTCCCTTCATGTTTCATTGGTCAGAAGTGTAGCCAATCACTGACCCCGAAGACTCAAATTACTGTGATTGGTTCACGCTCAAGCTTTACACTCATTAGGACTTAGTGCTCAGAGGCCAAGGACAGTGGGTCACCGCTGTAATCCCAGCACTTTGGGAGGCCAAACACTTGAGGTCAGGAGTTTGAGACTAGCCTGGTCAACATGGTGAAACCCCACCTCTACTCAAAATACAAAAATTAACCAGGTGTGATGGCAGGTGCCTGTCATCCCAGCTACTCGGGAGGCTGAGACAGGAGAATCACTTGAACCCGGAGGTGGAGGTTACAGTGAGCCAAGATCGCACCACTGTACTCTCTTGCTCCGTCTCAAAAAAAAGAAAAACAAAGAGCGCCCGACGTGGTGGCTCACACCTGTACTCCCAGCACTTTGGGAGGCCAAGGCAGGTGGATCATGAGTCAGGAGTTTGAGTCCAGCCTGGCCAACATGGTGAAACCCTGTCTCTACTAAAAATTCTCAAAAAAAAAAAAAAAAAAAAAAAAAAAGAAAAAAAAAAGGAGCATCTCCCCTGGGCTTCCTGAGGTTTGAGACCTCCTCTTCCATCTTCCATCTTCCCGTCTCCCTCTCAGTGTCTCCGGCGTCCTACAGTCAGCCAACCCATGTTCAAATCCCGCATAAGGCGAGCACTGTCCAGCTGTGCACCTTCGGTAAGTTAACATCACACTTCTGACCCCCAATTTCCTGTTGTAAAGGAATAATTCAAACCTGCCAGGTTTTCCAAAGCACTGCAGTCAGTCAGTATACAAAGACTCAGCAACATATAAAGCACTCTTGACTCAAGGTATCACCATACACGGAAGACACTGTGGAATGGGAATGGGTCATTTCATGCAGGGAAGAATGTGGTGGGCCAGCTCCAGGGAGAGCAGGTTCCGACAGGGGGTCTGCCTCCCTCCCCAAGCACAGACTCGAACACGTGAACACTCCCACTCGCACTTTATTAAGTACGGGAGGACAGGTCACAACAGGGGTGGGGGTGGTGGGGAAGGCCCAGCCCCCACCCACCATCACTGGCACACAGTAATAAATAAGTAGCCGGGAGTGGGCATGGGAGAGGGGTGGTAATGCAAACACTGACCTCGAGGGGGGACACAAAAGCCCCCATTCCGAGCTGTGGCCATCAACACTGGACGGGTGCCATGACCAGGAAAGGGCGGGGCTAGGCCACAGAAGCCCCAGAGCATCACTCTTTATGGAGGAGGGGTGTCTTCAGGACGTGGACCACTCTTATTCTATTTATTTATTTATTTATTTATTTATTTATTTATTTATTTATTTATTTATTTATTGAGACGGAGTTTCACTCTTGTCACCCAGGCTGGAGTGCAATGGCTCGATCTCGGCTCACCGCAACCTCCGTCTCCTGGGTTCCAGCAATTCTCCTGCCTCAGCCTCCCGAGTAGCTGGGACTACAGGCGTGCGCCACCATGCCCAGCTAATTTTTTTATTTTTAGTAGAGACGGGGTTTCACCATGTTGACCAGGATGGTCTCGATCTCTTGACCTCGTGATCCGCCCGTCTCGGCCTCCCAAAGTGCTGGGATTATAGGCGTGAGCCACCGCGCCCGGCCTGGACCACTCTTATTTACTGACTGAAACCTGGACCCCTAGCTGGTCCTGTCACACCCAGATTATCAAAGGGCCACTGTCTTGCAGACTTCTGGATTGTTCTGTTGAGGATCTAAAAGATCACTTACTGGATCACTAATACTTGGGGTCCCAATGGGTCCACCCAGGGACCTAAGACATGTGAGGGTCACTGTCACTTAGGCTTCAGATTGGTCCACTCGGGCTCCAGGACATGAAAGGGTCACATTACTTAGGAGCCTAAATTGGTACCCTACAGGACTCAACATCAATGAGTCACTGTCACTTTGCCTTTGGATTGGTCCACTCAGGACAATAAGGGTTGTGGTTACCTAGACCTCTGGTTAACAAGGACCCAAGGGCCAGGACCTGAGGGGCGGGGAGAGCTCTAGAAGCCCCAGGGAAGCAGGAGAAAACTAAGTGCTCAGGGCTGGAGGAAATCTTCAGGGGGCACCAGAGCCCAGATTTCAAGGAGGAGAGGTGACAGGGCAGGAAATAAGGCCACCTGGCTGGATCAGGCCAAGATGAACCCGTAGGAGACCAGCTTCTGGGATAGCAAAGAGTGCCCGGCCACTGCTGGGAGGGGACTGCAAGGGCTCTCAAACCTTCCCTGGGTCCGAGCCCCACCCCGGTGCAGAACTGGGTGAAGGAGCCGGTGGTGCCTGACACAGCTTGTGACCCATCGCCTCCACCTACGGGATCAGGGAGCGGGGAGGGGTGGGCCTGTGGCTGCAGGTGCAGTGGGCTCAGTCCTCCAACCCCTCCATCAAGTCTGCGATGCTCTCCACATAGTAATGGGGCACGAGGTCGTGCTGGCCAGCTGCCAGGTAGGCCTGGGCCTCTTCTAGGCGGGAGACTCCTGTGAGCGTGAGCACGGTGGTCATGCCGCAGCGGTGGCCGAAGAGGATGTCGGTCTCTAGGCGGTCACCCACCATGAGCGTGCGTGCGGGATCCATGCTGAAGTTCTCCGTGATGCACTCGAACATGTAGGGGCTGGGCTTGCCCACCACCAGGGCCTGGCGTCCCGAGGCCGTCTCCACCGCAGCGGCCAGGCTCCCGGTGCCTGTAGGGAGATGGAGACGCAGTCAGCCGGAGGGCAGCAGGGACAGCATCAGGCCCTGAAACTGAAGTCCAGGGAGGCAGATTGGCACCAGGGCAAAATTAGCTGCAGACATGAGCCAAAGAGCCCACTTCCGAGTCAGTGCAGTGGCTAAGGGTAGAGGCAGCAGCCAGATGCCTGCGTCTGGACTCCCATCTCCAACGTTCTGGGCAGGCTAGTTCAGTGCTTGGTGCCTCAGTTTCCCCATCTCTAATATGGGATGTCCGCGGCACTTATCTCATGCAGGTATTTGAGGACGGGTGGAGCTACTGCAGGTCAACAGGGCCTGGCTCGGTCAGTCCTGCCAGAGGCTCGCGATTTCACCCTACAGCTGTGGGCCTTCAGGCAAACCACTCAACCACCCACCGAGTTTCTCCGGACTCCTGTGAAAGCGGAATCCAAGGAGCGCCTACATCCAAAGGGGCGCTGGGCATCACAGGGGCAAGTGCTTTGTAAACGGAACAGCACTTAACAAACAGCAGTTGTGGTTCCTGCTGCAAAATTCATGCGCCTGGCGTCAGAAACTGGCAGGGCCCTCTGGAACACAGCAGGGCACAGAAATATTTGCACCTCTGACCCAGTCCGCCTCCCCTTGGGAAAGTGATCACAAGAAGAGAATTCCAACTGGAGACAAAAAGCTGCAGGCCAGAAGATGTCTGGGGCGGCAGTAACTAATTTTTTTTTTTTTTCAGTAACTAATAAGCCAAACTGTGGAACACGCCCAAGTGTCAGACAATGGGGGGACTGTTGAGGACTAAAAGCAGTTCTGTCTCCCAGCCCTGTACCATCCTGCCTCACACAGTAAGTCCACTGTGCCTGCCCCACAGACATGTCTTTGTGCCAGAACATTCTGCCTTCACGATAATGTCCCTGAACAAATGATGATGATAATCACCATTTACTAAGCATATTCTAAACTGCCTGGCCTGTGCCGGGTGTTTCTGGAAGCCCATTTTACAGATGAGAACGCCAAGGCTCAGGGACGTTAAGTGAACTGCCCAGGGCTGCACAGCTTCCTAAGTGGTAGCAAAAAGATTTGCATTCAGGTGGGTCCAACCCAGCTCTGACCTGGGGGTACAGACTGTTTCGCTGCAGGACTTTTGTGAGCTGGCTGTTAAAGGAAGGTACTATTAAAAGTCAACTTCTGGCCGGGTACAGTGGCCATGCCTGTAATCCCAACACTTTAGGAAGCACAAGAGGAAGACTGCTTGAGCACAGTTCAAGCAATTCAGGTTTCAAGACCAGCCTGGGCAACACAGAAAGACCCCATCTCTACTTAAATAAATATACATATATATATATTTTTTAAAAAGTTGGTGGGGTGCAGTGGCTTACACCTGTAATCCCAGCACTTTAGGAGGCTGAGGCGGGCAGACCAGCCTGACCAGCATGGTGAAACCCCATGTCTACTAAAAATACAAAAATTAGCTAGGTGCAGGCTGGGCATGGTGGCTCATGCCTGTAATCCAAGCACTTTGGAGGCCAAGGCGGGCGGATCACCTGAGGTCGGGAGTTCAAGACCAGCCTGACCAACATGGTGAAACCCCCGTCTTAAAAAAAAAAATGAGCCAGGTGCAGTGGCGCATGCCTGTAATCCCAGTTACTCGGGAGGCTGAGGCAGGAGAATTACTTAAGCCTAGGAGGCGGAGGCTGCAGTGAGACGAGATCTCGCCACTGCAGCACTCCAGACTGGGTGACAGAGCAAGGTTCCATCTGGGGGAAAAAAAAAAAAAATCAACTTATTCCAGGCACAGTTACTTTTAAAATAGATAAGCAAATAAATAAAAGGCCCAGCTTGGGCAACACCACAAAACCCTGTCTCTACAAAAAAACCCAAAACCAAAAAACAACAACAACAACAAAACTGGTCTTTGTGACACCGACCCCCTAGTCAGGGCGGTCTTCACTGCTGTCATCTTGCAAATTCAGCCCTGCAGGGGAGGCAGGAGCAACAGGAGGCCCCTCCATTGTGGAGGGTTCAAGACAACAGCAGGTGGCAGCAGAGGCTAATTGGTAGTGGTCAGTGTGTGTGGACGTGTTAATAACCCCCACTGAGGGCGTGGACTTGAGTGCGGTGGCGCCATCTCGGCTCACCGCAACCACCGCCTCCTGAGTTCAAGCGATTCTCCTGTCTCAGCCTCCCAAGTAGCTGAGACTACAGGTGCATGCCACCACAGCCAGCTAAGTTTTGTATTTTTAGTAGAGATGGGGTTTCACCCTCTTGGCCAGGGTGGTCTTGCTCTCTTGACCTCGTGATCCGCCTGCCTCAACCTCCCAAATGCTGGGATTACAGGTGTGAGCCACATCGCCCAGCTGACCCAGACAGTCATTGATATTAAATCCTGGGGGTACAGGATGGTACTGAGTGAAGAGAAGTAGACACAAGATTATGGTGAGGTGCAGTGGTATACAACTGTAGTCCTAGCTACTCAGGAGGCTGAGGCAGGAGGATTGCTTGAGCCCAGGAGACTGAGGTTAAAGTGAGCTGTGATCATGCAGCTGCACTCAGCCTGGGTGACAAAGTGAGACCCTGTCTCAAAAAAAAAAAGCCAACTTATGGCTGGGCGCGGTGGCTCATGCCTGTAATCCTAGCACTTTGGGAGGGTCAAGGTGGGTGGATTACCTGAAGTCAGGAGTTCGAGACCAGCCTGACCAACACGGAGAAACCCCATCTCTACTAAAAATACAAAATTAGCTGGGCATGGTAGCACATGCTTGTAATCCCAGCTACTCCCAAGGCTGAGACAGGAGAATTGCTTGAACCTGGGAGGTGGAGGCTACAGTGAGCTGAAACTGTGCCATTGTACTCCAGCCTGGGCAATAAGAGCGAAACTCCATCTCAATAAAAACAAAAAATTTTTGGGCCGGGCGCAGTGGCTCAAGCCTGTAATCCCAGCACTTTGGGAGGCCGAGGCGGGTGGATCACGAGGTCAAGAGATCGAGACCATCCTGGTCAACATGGTGAAACCCCGTATCTACTAAAAATACAAAAAATTAGTTGGGCATGGTGGTGCGTGCCTGTAATCCCAGCTACTCAGGAGGCTGAGGCAGGAGAATTGCCTGAACCCAGGAGGCAGAGGTTGCGGTGAGCCGAGATCGCGCCATTGCACTCCAGCCTGGGTAACAACAGCGAAACTCCGTCTCAAAAAAAAAAAAAAAAAAAAAAAATTTTTTTAAAAAGGGGGGACCTAAAAAAAAAAGTCAACTTACAAACTTACAACTAAATGATGATGTTTATTTTTAATATTTATTTATTTATTTATTTAGAGACAGAGTCTCGCTCTGTCACCCCGGCTGGCGTGCAATGGAGCGATCTTGGCTCACTGCAATCTCTGCCTCCTGAGTTCAAGTGATTCTCTTGCTTCAGCCTCCCAAGTAGCTGGGATTACAGGTACCTGCCACCACACCTGGTTAATTTTTTGTATTTTTTGTGCAGATGGGGTTTCAGCATGTTGGCCAGGCTGGTCTCGACCTCCTGACATCAAGTGATCCACCTGCCTCAGCCTCCCAAAGTGCTGGGATTACAGGCATGAGCCACCGTGTGTGGCCTAAAGGATAACGTTTAAAACTAAGGTAATAAGTCCTCAGAGCTCATCACTTCTTAATTACTGATCCACACTAGACTCTGCCCTCTGCTCCTGAGGCTCCACTATTCCTTGCGATGGTGAAAATCTCGTGTGAAGGTGTGTGCTAATGCACATCTCTTCCAACCCCACGCTCAGGGACTGATTTCATGTTGGTAGCTCAAGAGCCGCCGTACTGAGAATATTTACAGCACAGAAGCCAGCAAATGGTATAATCAAGGCTTTCCCTGCTATTAAACATTTCTCTGTGCACCACGGGTATGACCCCAAATGCTCCAGGCCTCCTGTCTCCCTTCCCACAGCCACAACACTGGACTCAGTTTAGCCAAAGGCAAAGACAGGGAAAGGATGGGGAAGGGGAACAAAGGGGAAAACAGGTGGGGAGAGCAAGAATCCTCGGCCCTGCTGCCCCCCGCTGAGGAGGAACTTCCCAGAGTCAAAGGATCAAGGCCAAGGTGGGCCAGAACTCATGCTTTCAGGCTGGCCTATGGCAATACCTCTGGGAGTTCTCCTCGCATCTCACATCTTGTGACCTGCCTGGCTTTTTTTGTTTTGTTTTTTAAGATGGAGTTTTTTTGCAATGGCAAGATCTCAGCTCACTGCAACCTATACCTCGTGGGTTCAAGTGGTTCTCCTGCCTCAGCCTCCCAAGTAGCTGGGATTACAGGCATGCGCCACCACGCCCCGGCTAATTTTGTATTTTTAGTAGAGACAGGATTTCACCATGTTAGTCAGGCTGGTCTTGAACTCCTTACTTCAAGAGATCCACCTGACTCGGCCTCCCAAAGTGCCAGGATTACAGGTATGAGCCAACACACCCAGCCAGTGACCTGCCTGTTTTAAGAACTTGGTAGGGCCGGGCACGGTGGCTCACGCCTATAATCCCAGCACTTTGGGAGGCCGAGGCGGGTGGATCACGAGGTCAAGAGATCAAGACCATCCCGGTCAACATGGTGAAACCCCGTCTCTACTAAAAGTACAAAAATTAGCTGGGCATGGTGGTGAGTGCCTGTAGTCCCAGCTACTCGGGAGGTTGAGGCAGAATTTGCTTGAACCCAGGAGGCAGAGGTTGCAGTGAGCTGAGATAGAGATTGCACCATTGCACTCCAGCCTGGGCAACGGAGTCTCAAAACAACAACAACAACAACAACAACAACAGAGACCGGCCGGGCGTAATCGCAGCACTTTGGAAGGGCAAGGCGGACGGATCACGAGGTCAGGACATCAAGAACATCTTGGCTAACACGGTGAAACTAAAAATACAAAAAAATTAGCCGGGCATGGTGGCACGCGCCTATAGTCCCAGCTACTCGGGAGACTGAGGCAGGACAATCACTTGAACCCTGGAGGTGGATGAAGGTTGCAGTAAGCCGAGATCGCGCCACTGCACTCCAGCCTGGGCGACAGAGAGAGACTCCGTCTTTAAAAAAAAAAAAGAGGCCGGGTGCGGTGGCTCAAGCCTGTAATCCCAGCACTTTGGGAGGCCGAGGCGGGTGGATCACGAGGTCAAGAGATCGAGACCATCCTGGTCAGCACGGTGAAACCCCGTCTCTACTAAAAATACAAAAAATTAGCTGGGCATGGTGGTGCGTGCCTGTAATCCCAGCTACTCAGGAGGCTGAGGCAGGAGAATTGCCTGAACCCAGGAGGCGGAGGCTGCGGTGAGCCGAGATCCAGCCATTGCACTCCAGCCTGGGTAACATGAGTGAAACTCTGTCTCAAAAAAAAAAAAAAACAATCCTGAGATGTTTAAGAAAAAAGAGAGAGAGAATAAAGCTATGTGCTCCTCTGGTGAGCGATTCCTTCTGGGATGGAAAGGGCTTCCACTGAGTCACCCCAAAATGTTCTTCTGAGCTCAAGAATGGCCCCAACTCTGTCCTTCGCCACCAGGAGGGAGCTGATCACTTTGGGCCCTATGTCCCACTTCGTTCAGCTAGTATTTACTAAGGTCCGGATAGAGCAGTCAACACTACAAAGACCCAGACCCCAGGGGAGCGAGCCTCCCAGCAGGGGCGTCTGGGCACATCATAGGCCACCATCATTCCACTCCCCTCCACTCTGTGGTCCAACTGGGCTGCTGCATGCCATGCTGATGATGTATTCCTAAGACAGCGGGCTTTTCAATTTGTCAGCTCAAGTGGCTGCCATGACAAGATAAACACACAATTGAGAAGGTCCCTGGGGAGGGGGGTGAATTGGGGGTGGGATATTTGCATTATTTCAGAGATACGCATAATGGAGGCTTATTAATATTTTCACACCACACCATTTCAAAGCCGCATCATTAAGTTGTGCACAAACAAGATCGCAGTGCTGTATTTGTTAAGCCTCTGCCTCCCCCTCCAGGCTATGGGAGTGACAGCAGGATGGGTGGGTGGGCACAGCAGGGTGGCTACTGAGACCGCAGGGGTCTGGATTCCACAGAGGCTGGAAAGGCAGGCAGGAGCAGGGTCTGGTTTCTCCCTAGCTCCTTGACAACCAGCCTTCCAGAGCCCTGGGGAACCTCTTAACCCACAGCCTTAACCTGAGCCTTAAGGCCTCCAAGGAAAATCTTTTCAGAACCATGGCCTAGGGCAGGCAGGAGCTGCTGCAGCAGAGAGCCCTGACCAGAGAACCCTCAACACAGATTTATGGGGAAACTGAGGCTGAGGTGAGCCCACATACCAGGAAGTGTGCAGCACAGCCAGGAGACTACAGAATCCCTCTCTGCCACACTGTAACACTGGGTTTACATCTCCTGGCATATTATCACTCTGCCTTGCATCATGCCTCCTCCAGGAAGTCTTCCCAGATACCCTTGGCTCTAGGCCCTCCTCACCAACCCCCCATAATCCTGACAGTCCAGGTGAGGGGCCAGCAAGCAGAGAGGGAGTGACAGAGATGTGTTCACGCCCCCAGTCTACTGACTGGGTTATTAACCTGTCCACACACACACTGACCACCACCAATAGCCTCTGCTGCCACCTGCTCGTGTCTAACTGCAACCCTCCACAATACAACGGAGGGGCCTCCTTTTGCTTCTGCCTCCCCTGCGGGGCTGAATTTGAAAGATGACAGCAGTGAAGTGTCCTGGACCGGAGGTCGGTGTCACAAAGCCAAATTCAGGTTCCCACATTCTATCACTCTACCAGGGAGTTGCCTGCAGAATTCTGCCCCACCCATCATAGGGCTGACGTTGGAGGGGAAGCCTGGGAGGACTGTTTCTATGTGTCAGAGCTGAAACACCAATTCCCAGAGGCAGGATGGAGGCAGGTGTGTGGGGACACAGGAGGTGGAGAGGCTCACTATACATGTTCTTGAGCAGCTCACTTCCCTTCTCTTAGCCTCAGTTTCTTTCCTCTTTTTTTTTTTGAAACAGAGTTTCTTGTTGCCCAGGCTGGAGTGCTGTGGTGAGATCTCGGCTCACTGGAACCCCTTCCTAGTTCAAACGATTCTCCTGCCTCAGCCTTCCGAGTAGCTGGGATTACAGGCATGTGCCATGACGCCCAGCTAATTTTTATATTTTTAGTAGAGACAGGGTTTTGCCATGTTGGCTAGGCTGGTCTCCTGACCTCAGGTGATCTGCCTGCCTCGGCCTCCCCAAATGCTGGGATTACAGGCCTGAGCCACCACACTCCGCTTTTCCTCTTCTTTTAGAGACAAAGTCTCATATGTTGCCTGCGCTGAAGTACAGCGGCTTTTCACATATGCAATGATAGCACGCTACAGCCTTGACCTCCTGAGCTCCAGAGAGCCTCCAGCCTCAGCCTCTTGAGTACTGGGACTACAGACCGTTGCCACTGCACCCGGCTGCCTCAGTTGCCTTAATTGAGAAAGGGGACAATAACTCCCATCTCCAGAGTAATTTGGAAACCAAAGAAGACACACCAAGCTGTTTCATTAAGCTCTCTGTAACATGGGGGACTCTGGCTACAACTTACATCATCTGAACACCTACTATGTGCTAAGTACTCACCCTGATCATCGCCACCTGGATGAAACTGGCACAGTGGGCACTGCCATTTTTCACCCAGGCAGAGATGCTTGGAGGTTACGTAACTGAACACGATTACACAGCTGTGGAGCTGGAGATGGACCTGGAACTGAGGTCGAACTCCACCGCCTTTGCTCCCCACACACCTGTCTACACCCTGCCTCTGGGAATGGTGTTTCAACCCTCACACAGGGGACCATCCTCCCAGGCTTCCTCTCCAACCCCACCCCGATGGTGGGTGGGGCAGAATTCCGCCCAACTCCCTGAGCTACAGTGGGTCTCAGTTTCCTCATCTGTCCAACAGGGACCCCACTGCGGCCGCTCACAGGATGGCGGCTACAGGAATTACCCCCGCACACACACACCAAAGCACCCTGGGCCTCCCTCACACTCTCTGGTTCCCCACCTGCCACCTGGAGACGCTCCTTTCCCATCTGTTTACCCGCCAACCCCGTGCTCACCAGGAGTCCGGCTGCCGTCGCTCAGCGGGTGCCATGGGTCACGGTCCGTGGCCACGAGCAAGCAGTCGGGGTCGCGCAAGTGCGCGCACGCCTCGCTCAGCTTAGCGAAGGAGAAGTGCTCGTCGTAGCCCACGAGCACGGCACGCACGCGCGGGGCCTCGCCGTTCCCAGCGCCCAGGTCGTCGCCCGGGTCCCCGGCCAGGCGCAGCCCCGCAGCGCGCAGCTCGGCGCGCAGCCCTTCGCCACCCAGCACGAACACGGCGCCCGGCGCGTCCGGAGGCCCGGGCAGGCGTTGGCGCAGCAGGCGCGCAGCGCACAGCGCGGAGCTGAAGAGCTGCTCGGTGCGCAGCCCCCCGAAGCCAAGGCTTGTGAAGCGCAGGGCAAGGTCGGGCCGCGCGCGCCGGCTGTTGTTGCTCACGAACAGCGCCGCCTTGCCCGCCCGCGCCAGCCGTTCCAGCAGCTCTGGGGCGCCCGGCACGGCGCGCTCACCGTTCCACAGCACCCCGTCACAGTCGAACAGGACCCCCTGCGCCCGGCCTAGCACGTCGCGCAGGGCCGCGCCGCGCAACCTCTCGCAGCGCGCCATGCAGCCTGCTGGCCGCCAACCTCCCGCGCGGCGCGCTCTCCGCGGGCACGGCGCGCTCGTCCTGGCACGTTCCCTGCAGCAGCCAATCGGCGCGCCGGAAGGACCGGGGGGCGGGGCGACGGCCTGGCCTGCGGCCAATGGGGGCGGGAGTCTGGGAGAGGAGCGAGGCCGCGAGCGAACGGAACTTGGAGAAAGGGGCGGAATCTTGGCCACCACCGAGGGGAAGGGACCAATGAAGTGCTAGTTTGATCGTTCTCCCGGCCCCTGGTTTTGCTGAGCCAGTCGCCGCCGAGTTTCAACGTCGATTACTGTCTTATAGGGGTCGGAGACTGACGCTCTTCTTAACCAATAAGAATCTACAAACAGAAAACACGAGGCGAAAGGCCCCGCGCCCTCCAGCCAATCAGAAGCTTAGGAGAGCTGGTTGCTAGGAGAAAAACAGATGCCAAATAAACTGTCTTTGGGTAAATTTTCATTGCCCTCTGAATCGTGGACGCTCCAGTTCTGAGCGAAGTCCCAAGAAACGTGTGGCTATGATGAGGTAGGAGGCTCAGGGTGTCTTCTTGGGCGCTGGGACCTTTGGTCTAGACCAGTGGTTCCTCACACTGCATTAAAGTCCCCTGGGAACTTATTTTCAGGTATCATTAACACATAGTAAAATGCATAGATCTGAAATGTACAGTTCAATGTCTTTTGAGAAATGCTTTTAAAATCACCGATGTGTAGCAGGACAGATTCTCATGTAATTGTTCTGGGTGAGGACTGGGCATTTCTTGGTTGGTTGGTTGGTTGGTTGAATTACAGGGGTTCTCCTGTGAGGCTAGCGTAGGGAAGCGCTGGACTAGAGGCAGGGAGACTGTCACCGGAGCACGCCTGGGGAGGGCTGGAGCCAGAGTGGCCGGGGTTGATTGCCCAGGATGGTGATGGGGCGACCCAGGCTGGCTGGGGCCCCATTTTAGGGAGGGGGGCTTGTGATCTGGAGGCAACCACAGGTCTTGGGGCCTTTGAGGAGCCAGTGGTCTGCGGTGTGGAGATGAATGAATTGTGAGCTGTGGTGTCACAGTTTTGAAGTTGTCTGCCAACTTCAGAGGAAGCTGTGACCCCCAGGAGCACTGGAGCTCTAAAGATTTGGGGAAAATCGTACCTTGTAACCCAGCCTTTGAGGCTCAACTACCTCCTATTCCCCAATGCCCCCAGCCTTTTTCTCCTGGCCTTTGGATAGGTAGTCTCCTTGGCCTGAACGTTCCTTTTTCCTTCAAAAATTTCACCGTCAGTTCCTGAAAGACTTCCCTTAAATATCACATCCTCCAAGAAGCCTTCCTTAACCACCCACCCCATACACACAAGTCTAGGTTATATGGCCAACCCTCACTCGGCTAATGTGGGCTCCCAGTGCAATGACACTTGATTTTTTTTTTTTTGAGACGGAGTTTCGCTTTTGTTGCCCAGGATGGAGCGCAATGGCGCGATCTCAGCTCACCGCAACCTCTGCCTCCTGGGTTCAAGCAGTTCTCATGCCTCAGCCTCCTGAGTAGCTGGGATTACAGGCATGCACCACCACACCCGGCTAATTTTTGTATTTTTAGTAGAGACGGGGTTTCTCCATGTCAGCCAGGCTGGTCTCCAACTCCTGGCCTCAGGTGATCTGCCCACCTTGGCCTCCCAAAGGGCTGGGATTACAAGTGTGAGCCACCACACCCGGCCAAAACAGGGTCTTACATTGTCACCCAGGCCAGAGTGGAGTGACATGATCACTGCTTACTGCAGCCTCAAACTCCTGGGCTCAAGCCATCGTCCTGCCTCAGGCTTCCTAGTTGCTGGGATTATAGGCACATGCCACTATGCCCAGTTAATTTTATGAAAAAAAATTTTTTTTTAAGAGATGGGGGTCTCACTATGTTGCCCAGGAGTTCAACAAGTGAACTCCTGGGCTCAAGCGATTTTCTTGCCTTGGACTTCCAAAGTGTTGGGATTACAGGCGTGAGCCACTGTGCCTGACCAGACACTTGATTCTAACAGTCACTCCTGCCTGTCTGTTCAGGGACTCCTTGGGTGCAGAGTTAAGTCTGGGAGCTAGCTCAGGGCCTGGCACAGAGATTTAGGGAAAGTTTGAGGACAGATCCATCCCTGCTCCTTGGGGAGCCTTCCCAGCCTCCTCCCGGAGGGAGAGTGAGGGGTCCGGGGAACAGTGGGAACGGCAGGCACTCGGTGGGCCGGGGTGGTGCTTTGGTTTTCACAGGAGAGCAATGCTTCCGTGGTGGGAATCTGGGATATTCCCAAATGAGGAAAAGGGATACCAAGAAGTTCAGTCAATTGCCCAGAATGTGAGGGACAAGCCAGGCTTTCAAGTCAGAGCTAGGTGTGATCCCAGGCCCCTGCTGACCGCCATGGGACCTTGGCGGGTCACTTCTGCCTGAGTCTCAGTGTCCTTGCTGGAGAGAGGTAACAGTATTTACTGTACTAGGAGATCAGGTGGAAATCATCCACAGAAAAGCAGAGTGTAGTGCAGAGAAAGCTCTAAAAATGTTTGCTGTGATCTCATTTCAGACAGGAAGAAAGGAGGCAAAGAATATTTAATTTTTTCCCCTTTATAAAATTGGCTTCTTTATTTCGAGGACAGAAAAGAAAGCTATCATTTGGGCAGCTGTTCCGGTTTTGTCCAGAATAATTTATTTACCAGCCTTACAAAAAATACGTTGGCAAAGAAGAATGAAAGTCCTGGAGGAGCGGGCAAGCCTCTCCTTCCTTCCGGTGGCTCCCCTAGGATCTGTCGGAGAGTGGAGAGTCCGGATCGTGGTCCCCAAGCCCAGGGTGGATGAGGAAAAGGTCAGGAAGCGGACTGTCCTGAGCCCTCCTGGCCATGGGGGCCGGCCCAATGGGCACAAAGGCACTCGTGGGCAAAGGCTGGAGCCCCACACCCCTTGGGAGGCGTGAGAGCTGTTTTGGGAGGGCCAGGTAGGGAGCAGGGGGATGCTCAGGGAGAGACTGGCCACTCAGTTGGTCTCTGAGGCAAGACTCCTGGGGCGGGGCTGAGGGGGGATAGCTGGGGGAGTGTGGACCCCACCCACAGCCTCAGGGGCTCCTCCCTCTGCTGTGGCAGCCACCAAGTCCACCTGTGCTGGGGTGGTCAGAGAGGCTGGGCTGGGGGAGGCTGGACCCGGGGAGGCTGAGCTGGGGGAGGCTGGTGAACGCCGGCTTGGGCGCGGGGCGGGCGGGGGGGGGATGGGGGGCAATGGCGGTGGCACTGTGGGGGCCCGGAGGCTGCTGCCAACCAGACGTCGGGGCAGGGCTTGGGGGGTCCCAGGGCTTCCAGAGCCAGGGGGCAGGGATGGAGCTGGAGGGGAGGAGCGGGTGCCAGAGACCTGGGGGGGTGGCATGGTGGGCCGGGCCGGCGCTGGGCGCTTGGCTGTGGAGGAAGGAAAGGGGGAGGGAGGTTGAGCGTCCGGGTGGCCTGTGGTGACTCCACCAAGCTCCGTGCCCCTCACAACCTTTGCATCCGCCGTTCCCCCTGCCGGGAACACTGTTTCCAAGGCTGGCTCATCATCAACTAGACCTCTCCTTGTGCCCTTCGCCCCCTCGGAGGCCCCCGAGCACCCTAGCTACAGCAGCACCCCATGGCCACCCCAGCTGCTCCATCACATTTTCCAGTTTCATTTTCCTCTTTTTGTCCTCTGAAATTATCTTGTCCATTTAATTTTATTTATTTTTTGGAAATGGAGACTTACTCTGTCCCCAGGCTGGAGTGCAGTGGCGCAATCTTGGCTCACTGTAACCTCCGCCTCCCAGGTTCAAGCAATTCTCCTGCCTCAGCCTCCTGAGTAGCTGGGACTACAGGCATACACCCACGCCCGGCTAATTTTTGTATTTTTAGTAGACACATGGTTTCACTCCAGTGCCCCAGTGCTCATGCCGGCTCCCCTTTAGTGGGCACTTGCTATGAGCCAGGACCAGGCACTTGCTGTGGCACCACTGAAGGCTCCATGCAGCCCCATAAGATAAGTGCAGTTATTGTCCCATTACACAGAGGAGGAAGGTGAGGCTCAGACAGGTGAACTCACCTGCCCAAAGTCAAAGAGCTCAAATCTAAACTTGGAGTGCCAGGTGGCAAAACTGGGGCTTTTTATCACCTTGATTCCTGCCTCCCTGTCTGCCTAAAAAGGTAGGAGGACCTGGGACTGCCTGTCCCCTCTCCCTACCCACCCTCTGTCCCCTCCCACAGCCAACTCACTCCTCCGAGCCACGTCCTCCGCTGGGGCAGCTGTCTCCGGGGGGCTCCTGGTGACCTTGGGGGAGGCTGGTCTGGGCGGCACCTCAGACTCTGTCCTGTAGAGGGAAGGAGAGCATGGGGCAGACTTGGCCACCTCCCAGAAGCCTCATGGAATCCTGGTGAGGCTCCAGCTGCCAGGTGGAGTCTGGCTCCTCCCAGCACCCACTCTCTACTACCTTGTGGCTGCTCCTGGGATCTGTCCCCAGCCCCCACACGCCTGCCAGAAGACGCTTCTGGCATTGGTAGAGGTCTGCGTCCACTGAGCTCCTGGCTGCTTTGTGACCCTGTGATGGAGTCCATGTTCCTCCAGGGACTAGGGGGGAGCCCCACCTGCCTGGGTGGTAGGGTCAGGATGGGAGGTAGGACACAGGCCCTGACCTCTGCCTCAGCTCAGGGCCTCCACGTGCTTTTTCTGGGGGGGGATGGAGTCTTGTACTGTCACCCAGGCTGGAGTGCAATGGCACAATCCTGGCTCACTGCAACCTCTGCCTCCCGGGTTCATGAGATTCTCCTGCCTCAGCCTCCCAAGTAGCTGGGATTATGGGCGTGCACCACCACACCTGGCTAATTTTTTGTATTTTTAGTAGACACAGGGTTTCACTATGTTGGCCAGACTAGTCTGGAACTCCTGACCTCATGATCCGCCCGCCTTGGGCTCCCAATGTGCTGGGATTACAGGCGTGAGCCACTGTGGCCGGCCAGTTGTTTTTTTGAGATGATTCTTGCTGTTGCCCAGGCTGGAGTGCAGTGGCATGAACCTACCCTCTCCAAGCTGGGAGATCTGGTCTTTGGGATGAAAATACTAACCAGACGGGGTGTGGTGGCCCACGCCTATAATCCCAGCACTTTGGGAGGCCAAGGTGGGTGGATCACCTGAGGTCAGGAGTTCAAGATCAGCCTGGCCAACATGGTAAAACCCCGCCTCTACTAAAAATAAAAAACTTAGCCAGGCATGCTGGCAGGTACCTGTAATGCCAGCTACTAGAGAGGCTGGGGCAGGAGAATTGCTTGAACCCAGGAGCTGGAGGTTGCAGTGAGCCTACATTGTGCCACTGCACTCCAGCCCAGGCAACAGAGTAAGACCTTGTCTCAGATAAAAAAAAAAAAAAAAAAAAAGACTGATCATTACATTTCCAAAAATTCAGCTTTTAGTTCTGAGACATGGTGCCTCAGGCAGGCTGTCTGTGGGACTACCACGGGAGCCAGCCATTCAAACTGCTCAGTCCTCACCTCTCCTTGGTAGCCGCGGACGCCAAGGCTGGGGCTGGAACCAGAGCTGAAGCCGGAGCCAGGGTGGTGGCTGAGGTGGGCACAGTGGTGGGCGGAAGCTCATCAGAGGTCAGCCTGTCACTGACTGTGTCCTGGAGGGTGACGTCTGAGAAGAGGCCTGACATGTTGAAGTTGATGTCTGGGGACAGGAGCAGAGATGGCTCTGAGAGACTGCGCCAGGCTCTGCCTCACCGGCTGGGCCGCTTTTCCTTCCCCTGAACCCATCTAGACCATGGTCAGCTTCCCGGCTCCCATGTAGCCCCATCACAACCCCACAAAGCAGGCAGATCATCCCCATTGTAGAAATGAGAAACTGAGGCTCAGAGTGGAGACGAAACTTCCTCCCTGCCTCAGGGTGAGTTTGTGGGGCTGCTGGGGAGGGAGCAGGGCAGAGGGAGGGCACCCAGCAGGGCATCCACGCAGACAGGAGCTTCACCTCCAGGGAAGAGGGTGTCTGCGCTCTGGATCAGGGCCTCGACTACGCCTACCACCTGGATGGAAGACACGGAGGCTGCGTCCAGCTGGGCCTGGTCCCTGGGACAAAGAGACACATCACATCCACTTAGCAAAGCATTTGTGACCCCAACTCTCTGTCTGGCCCTGTGCTGGGCACAAGGATCCATGATATTAAGTCCTTGTCCTCAAAAAGCCCACAAACCACCAGTGTCACGCACATGCCAGATGTCCCCCTTCCTTCACCCTGACAGACATCACTCATTAATCGAGGACCCTCTTCCTCACGGCTGTGATCTAGGCTGCCTTTACCAAGCAAATGCGATCAGCACGTGGAAGGACATCTCTGTGGCCAGGTAAATAATGAGGACTCCTCACAGAGCACTGCACTTTGCACTTGAATTTTATCATTTCTTTTTCTTTTTCTTTTTTTTTTTGAGACAGAGTCTCGCTCTGTCACCCAGGCTGGAGTGCAGTGGCGCAATCTTGGCTCACTGCAACCTCTGACTCCAAGGTTCAAGCGATTCTCCTGCCTCAGCCTCCCAAGTAGCTGGGATTACAAGCGCTTGCCACCATGCCTGGCTAATTTTTTGTATTTTTAGTAGAGATGGGGTTTCACCGTGTTGGCCAGGCTGGTATCGAACTCCCGACCTCAGGTGATCTACCCGCCTTGGCCTCCCAAAGTGCTGGGATTACAGGCATGAGCCACTGCACCTGGCCTATTCATTTTAGAGACAGGGTCTCCTTCTGTCACCCAGGCTGGAGTGCAGTGGCACCATCATGGGTCACTGCAGCCTTGACTCCCTGAGATCAAGCTGTCCTCCCACCTCAGCCTTCTGAGTAGCTGGGACTCCAGGTGCAGGCCACCATGCCTGGCTAATCTTTTTAATTTTTTTATAGAGACAGGGTCCCGTTAAGTTGCCCAGCCTGGCTTCAAACTTCTGGGCTCAAGTGATCTTCCCACTTTGGCCTCCCAAAGTGCTAGGCTGACTGGCATAAGCCACTGTACTTGGCTTACACTTTACAGTTTATAAAACGTTTCCCAGCCAAGTGCAGTGGCTCACACCTGTAATCCCAGCACTTTGGGAGGCCGAGGCAGGTAGGTATCACCTGAGGTCGGGAGTTTAAGACCAGCCTGACCAACATGGAGAAACCCCATTTTTAGTAAAACACAAAATTAGCCAGCCATGATGGTGCATGCCTGTAATCCCAGCTACTCGGGAGGCTAAGGCAGGAGAATCGCTTGAACCCGGGAGGCGGAGGTTGTGGTGAGCCGAGATTTCGCCACTGTACTCCAGCCTGGGCAACAAGAGCAAAACTCTGTCTCAAAAAAACACATACACAAAAAAACATTTCCCAATTCATCATATCACCCAATTCCCAAAGCAAAAGCCCTCAAAGTTTGTATAACATCCCCCCAGTTTTTTTTTTTTTTTTTTTTTTTTTTTT
>NW_022437100.1:1314976-1317360 GCF_009761245.1 Sapajus apella | reverse complement strand
TCTTGTTACCCAGGCTGGAGTGCAATGGCGCGATCTCGGCTCACCGCAGCCTCCGCCTCCTGGGTTCAGGCAATTCTCCTGCTTCAGCCTCCTGAGTAGCTGGGATTACAGGCATGTGCCACCATGCCCAGCTAATTTTTTATATTTTTAGTAGAGACGGGGTTTCACCATGTTGACCAGGATGGTCTCGATCTCTTGACCTCGTGATCCACCCGCCTCGGCCTCCCAAAGTGCTGGGATTACAGGCTTGAGCCACCGCGCCCGGCCTACATCCCCCCAGTTTACAGGTGAGGAAATGGAGCTTCTGAGGGTGACTTCCTCAGGCCCATCTCTGGAAGGTTTAGGGGTAGAGCTATTAATAGAACCCCATCTCTGGACTCCCAGCTCCCACGGCAGGCTGCTAAGCACCTCATCATCACCACTGCCCAGAATGCCTATCTCCATAGCCCTGTGGCCTGCACAGCCCTTCAGCCTGCTGCTCCAGGCAGCCTCAAAAATGAGCTGCTCAACCCACTCGAAAATGGAGACACCCAGACCCAGGGGAAAAATAGGCAAAAAGATGGCTGGGGTGGGATCCTCCTTCCTCCTGCCACCTCCCCCAACCCGAGGCCCCTCACCCTTCTTTCTCAGGTGGCCACAGCAGGTTGGGTCCCAGGACGATGGCGATGTTGCTGGGTGTCATCTTGTTCACCTCCTGCTCCTCGGCCAGCCGTGCCAGGAACTTCATCAAGTACCTAAGGGTGAAGGTGGGCTTGGGCCAGGGCAGAACGCACCCAGCCCTGCTAATTTTCCAGCCCACGGTTTCCAAAGTGTGCGAACGATGATGCCCAGAATGGTCTAACATTGTCACAGTTAAATCAGCTCATCCACTGAGCGCCAAGCCTGTGGCGGGCACTGAGCCAAGCTGAGTCCTCGTGGCCCACCTACAGGGTGGGGACTGTGACAATCTGCATTTTCCAGATGATGACACAGAGCTGCCTGCCCAGAGATGGCATGTGAAGCCAGGCAGTATGGCTTCAAAAGTTCAAGATCTTGTTTATTTCAATGCCTCGAATAAAAACATACAACTAATACAGTTAGGCGCAGTGGCTCATGCCTGTAATCCAGCACTTTGAAAGGCCGAGGCAGGTGGATCGTGAGGTCAGGGGTTTGAGACTAGCCTGGCCAACATAGTGAAACCATGTGTCTACTAAAAATAGAAGAATTAGCCAGGTGTGGTGGTGGACGCCTGTAGTACCAGCTACTCGGGAGGCTGAGGCACAAGAATTGCTTGAACCCATGAGGTGGAGGTTGCAGTGAGCAGAGACCGAGTCATTGCATTCCAGCCTGGGTGACAGAGTGAGACTCCGTCTCAAAAAAAATATTACAGGCATGAGCCACTAGGGCACAGTGGCTCATGCCTGTAATCCCAGCATTTTGGGAGGCCAAGGCGGGTGGATCACCTGAGGTCAAGAGTTTGAGACCAGCCTGACCAACATGGTAAAACCCTGTCTCTAATAAAAATACAAAAATTAGCCAGGCATGGTGGCACGTGCCTGTTGTCCCAACTACTTGGGAGGCTGAGGCAGAAGAATCACTTGAATCCAGGAGGTGGAGGTTACAGTGAGTGAGATCATGCCATTGTACTCCAGCTTAGATGACAGAATGAGATCCTGTCTCAAAAACAAATTAAAGGCCAGGCGCGGTGGCTCACGCCTGTAATCCCAGCACTTTGGGAGGCCGAGGCGGGCAGATCACGAGGTCAAGAGATCGAGATCATCCTGGCCAACAAGATATAACACCGTCTTTATTTTAATATTAAAAAAAAATATATATATATATATATATACACACACACACACATGTATATGTATATATAAAAAATACATATGACTAATTCATCAAAGCTGCATTTTCAGAAATATTTCTTAGTATACAGCGGCAGGGCCAGGCTTAAGCCCAGGCCCCTGACCCCAGCTGGGCTGTGGCTCTGTGGCAGGTTGGGGAGGTGGGCTCGGGCTCACCTGAGGTTGCTGAGGTTCTCGGGGGGCAGGTGGCTGCACACCTCTTGGAGGGCCTGCAGCCGGGCCCCTGGCTCCTTCAGGCTGAGGGGGGAGTGGAGAGACCTGGTCAGCCGATGCAGGCCACACCTTTGTATTCTCCTCCTCCCCCTCCTCTCCCTCCAACATTCTCACCTGGCTGCTCTCATCCAGTCGTCATAGAGGTCGAAGGTCATCAAGGGCTCTGGCAGCTCCCTAAGGTAGGACTTGAGGGCGCCTGAAGCAGGAGCGGAGGGAGGGTCAGAGGCAGTCCCCATCCCGCTCTCCTGCTCTCCCGCTCTCCCTGCAGAAGGAACCTCTGGCTCTTGTTCACGCTAACACATCTAGGTCTGATCGTTTCTTTGG
>NW_022437100.1:1290475-1314876 GCF_009761245.1 Sapajus apella | reverse complement strand
TGTTACCCAGGCTGGAGTGCAATGGCGTGATCTCGGCTCACCGCAACCTCCGCCTCCTGGGTTCAGGCAATTCTCCTGCCTCAGCCTCCTGAGTAGCTGGGATTACAGGCATGCACCACCATGCCCAGCTAATTTTTTGTATTTTTAGTAGAGACGGGGTTTCACCATGTTGACCAGGATGGTCTCGATCTCTTGACCTCGTGATCCACCCGCCTCGGCCTCCCAAGGTGCTGGGATTACAGGCTTGAGCCACCGCGCCCGGCCGGCCCTTTTAAGAAATTGAAGGCTAAGCGATCTTGTCCCCCGAAAAATGGGCAAACATTTTGGGGGGTGGCTCACGATGGACCCTAAGTGTCCTCAGTCTCCTCAACAGAATATCAAGTCTTAAAGCCAGGCTATCTTGGGATCATTCAAGCAGCTACACCCCTTCGCCCCAGCCTCCTGCCCAGGGCTCCCAGGATGAGGCACCTGCCACGGCGTGCGGGTCAGAGCAGAACTCCTCCAGGCTGTGGGGGTCCGAGGCCATCGTCTGCTTGAGGCGCTTCAGCACCGAGGCCCCAGCGGCCAGACGGAAGAGCCCCTGGGTTGGAGAGGGAGCAGGTGGGGGTCACAGAGGAGTGGGCAGGGCAGGACAGCCTGGCTCCCCTGTAGCCTGGGCCGTGCCAGTGGCCCTCGCTGGGCCTGTGTCCCGACTGGTCTGGCCAGCAGAGTGGGCACCACAGTGTCCATGGACTTCAACACTCAAGGTCTAGAATTCTGAGCAAAGGGTGGGGCTGAGAAGTCTGGGAGGAGCTGGGAAAAATCATGGGGAAATCGGAGCCCAGTTAGAACTGGAAGGGAGGTCAGGCATGGTGGCTCATGCCTGTAATCCCAGCACTTTGGTAGGCCCAGGCAGGCGGATCACCTGAGGCCAGGAGTCTGAGACCAGCCTGGCCAACATGGTGAAATCTCATCTCTACAAAAAATACAAAAAAATTAGCTGGGCATGGGGGCGAGCACCTGTAATCCTAGCTAATTGGGATGCTGAGGCAGGAAAATCGCTTGAACCTGGGAGGTGGAGGTTGCAGTGAGCCAGGATTGCACCACTGCACTACAGCCTGGGTGACAGAGCCAGATCCTGTCTCAAAAACAAACAGACAAACAAACAAAAGGGCTGGGCGCGTGGCTCATGCCTGTAATTCCAACACTTTGGGAGGCCGAGGCAGGCAGATCACCTGAGGTTGGGGGTTCAAGACCAGCCTGGCCAACATATAGTGAAATCTCATCTCTGCTAAAAAAATAAATTAGCTGGGCATGATGGCAGGGGCTTGCAGTCCCAGCTACTCGAGAAGCTGAGGCAGGAGAATCGCTTGAACCCAGAAGGCAGAGGTTGCAGTGAGCCAAGATTACACCACTGCACTCCAGCCTGGGTGACAGAGCAAGACTCCATCTCTCTCTCAAAAAAATAGAAGTGTAAGGGAGAAAGGAGGCCCCGGGGGATCGCTGGGCAGCTGAAGCCTGTTTTGGGGTATCTGCCACCTCTATGGTGTATATTCAGGACAGGGGGCAACGTATTCACAGCAGATCCAGACCCAGCCACTGTGGGGCAGTGGAGCATCTGGTTTCAGAAGCACCTTCTCCTATGACTGGGCATGGCTACCTTTGCACCTCTGTCTGCCTCTTGCGAAATGGAGCCAATAAGGGCTCCCTTCAAGTGTTACTGTGATAAGCAAATGAAGCAAGGAACGTAAAGCCTTTTAGCTCAGTGCCTGGTGCACATGAGCATCGACAGGCAGGACGAAGTGTGGATGCTGCAGGAGGCAGCCATGCCTTCTCCCAGGGACCTGGGCTCAAATGCGGGAATCACAGGCACCGGGGCAGGGCAGCATGTGGGGGGTTTGGGACAGAATGAGGGCCCCAGTGTTCCTTCCCCACCTGCCCCAAGGGGCCCCACCTCTTCCTTCATGCCCTCAGAAAGCAGCATCATGACGCAGGCCTCGATGGGCAGGGCAATCTCCCGGCCCAGCTCTCGAAGGTGGGTTGCCAGCGACACCCCATACACCCTGGAGAAGGGGGCCGTCATCGAGGGGGAGTGGTCTGCAGGGACGAGACAGATCAGTGGCCCAGGGCCTTCCCGCCCTGGGCAGTCATCCAGGGGCACCCCTGATGTCTTCAAGGTGACACCACCTGCTACTGACTGTCCAGGCACACGTCTGAAATCATCCATCACATCTGTGGACTCGGCCTGCTCCACTGCCTCTGCCCTAGGCCTAACAGGCCTGGCTCTAGTCCTGCCCCCTTCATTCCACCCTCCACAGGGCACCCAGAGCAGCCTCTCCATCACAGATCAAATCCAGCTCTTGGAACTCATCCATAGCTCCCTGGTGCCTTTCAGATGAAGTACCAGCTTCTCAATAAGCCCCGGGCAGGGCGGGGTCAGGGATGTGGCATCACCAGGGCTATGTCCCCACCTGCTTGGCCGTGGTTCTCCCTCAGCTCAGCCAGGGCTGTGTCCAGCGAGCTCAGTGACCTGCGATGGTAATCGGCCTGAATCTCCAGGAGCTGTGGGGACGAAGGGACACCCTGAGTGGCAGTGAGGGAAGCTGAGCCTTCCCCAGGGTCCTTGAGAGCAGGCGCCCCTTCTACCATCTCACAGGGTCCCAGTGGCCCCTGGCTCTGGCATTCAGCCCCCGAGTTCTGGATGGCTGCGGCCCCATCTTGGACTCACATGAATAAAGTAGTTGGCATAGGAGTCCTCCTTGGTAACAAAGTGGTACAGGTCAGCCAAGTACTCGTCCTTGGGGACAGAGAGAGGAGAGTTTATATCGGGTGAGGCTGGGGGGGTCTAGAGGGGAAGCGGAGGCTTCCAGGCCACACAACTGCAAATGGAAGGTCCCAGCCAGGCTCCTCTCTCTGCCGAGTTTGGTGCTTGGGGCCAGCCCATGGGCACCCCCTCAAACTCTTCTGGCTTCTCAGCCCCATCTATGTGTCCCCATTGCCTTAGCACAGTGGCCTGTTACTCACCATCCAGCCATTTGTTCATTCACTTACTCACTCAGCAAACACACACAGACTCAGGGAACAGACCAAGTCTCTGCCTCCCGTGTTATGCTAGAGTGCAGACAGAAAAGGCTACCAGGGAATGGCGGAGCTCTGCTGCCTCCTGGCCACGTGGCTGAGGCAAATCACATCACTTCGCTGAGCTTCAGCTTCCTGGCCTGTGAGATGGGGCTGGCACCCACCCCTGCCACCCCTGCACATCCAGGAAACCCACGTGGCCCTCACCCTGCACTGCTCCACCTTCCTCTTCAGCTCCTCCTCCTCCTCCTTCAGCGTCTCCACCTTGTTGGCCATGGTCATGTGGCTGTGACTACCTGGGCCGCCTCCCAGGCCTTGACCGCTGCCTGAATTCTTGGCTGCCTGACTGAGCCTGGGGATGATCCCAAGGTGAGCTGTCACCTGCCCTGTTGCATGTCCAGAACCAAGTGTGCCCTCCATAGAGCAGACCACAGGGGATTCTAGGATTTAAAAGCTGCAAATCTGAGAGCTCCACTGGCCCGGGCCTCTGCCCAGCCTGGGCCATGAGTGCTCTGGGTCGCCCCCTGGTGGCAAGTTTGGTGATCACAGACACCTAGCAGAGCAGAGAATGGGGGAGCCACACCGGCATCTTGCAGGACTGTTTATGGCCACCCGAGGCTTTGGGGTGGCCCCAGCACCAGCTGTGAGATGCACGGGCACACCCTCACAGATACCCTCACTGCCTGTGTTCCTAGGGACCAGGCATGCACAAGCACATACAATGTACTCAGCGGACCCCTCGGCATCCTGGTGCGGCCATCCCTGTGGGCTGACCCAGAGATGAGTCCCCTGAGTGGCTGGGGCTCCCACCTGCTCTTGAGCGTGTTCCAGTCGGACACGAGCTTCTGGAGGCTTTTCTTGTGCTTGAGGATGGCTGGCAGCTCCTCCTGAGGACAGGCATGGCAGGGGAGTCAGCGTGCTAGAGCGGAGGGAGCCAGAAGCTGGGGAAGCTGGGGGCTGGAGCAGGGCACAGGCTCACCTCACTCAGCCTGCTGAGCGGCTGCAGGACGTCCCTCTCCAGGGTCATCTCAAACTCGGCCAGGATGCGGGCCAGCTGGTTCTGGATGGCACAGCTCATCTCCAAGGCCTTCCTGTGGACACAGCGGCCCATGGGCCCAGGCTCCCGCCGCCCTCACCTCCACTGCAAACTCTTGCTGGGGCCTCCCCTCCCTCACTTCTGGCCCCTCCTAGATACCCTTCCAGGCCTGGCCACCTTCACTGACCTGGGCACTGTCCCCAGCCTGGTCATTCTTCTGATGTGGACGCCCTCACCACCTGCGCCCCCTCCCAGCCAAGATTGTATCTTGGTACCCCCAGGTGAGGGCTGCACCCTGTCTGTGCTCACCCCATGCTGGAATCAGGGTCCAGCTCCTTGAAGCTCTCCGCCATCGTGGTAGACAGAGCCATGAGGGGAAGCTTCTTCTGCAGGGAGGGCGGGGCCGGCGGTGAATGTCCACACCTCCCTCCACCCTGCCTGAGCACCAGGCCAGCCCCTTGGGGCACGGGAGGAGGGAACCCAGGAGGGCCACAGTCACAGATAGAGTAGAAATGACATGACAAGTCATGGTGGGGTGACATTTCCCTGAGACCATGTACACAGCCCCTACCCATCTGGGGGCCCCTTTTCTTCCTTCCAGAAGCCACTTGAAAAGAATGACCAAGTCCCAGCAGAGACTGGGAAAGTAAGATGCAGGGAGGGCAGGGGGCTTGCCCCAGGTCACATGGGTAGAGGGAGAACGGGAGGGGAGCTGGCCTGGGCGTGGGGGCTCTTTCCCCTGTCCCAGGGCATATGTGGCTGACCTGCTGAACTCAAACTCTATGCCTCCCCATTTCCTTGCCTTGACCACACTGAATTGTCAACTGGTTCCAAAACATGCCCCCCCCCACCCTATCTGGAGTTACAGAGAACACCAGCTCTGGGATCAGAGACCAGGGTTCAAACCTCAGTTCTACCACTTACTAGCTATGTGACCTTAGGCAAGTGACTTTACCTCTAAGCCTCCAATTCCTCATCTATAAAACAGAGCCTTCCCCTAGGATGTCACCCGTGTTCCATGAGACAATGTGCTAACATGTTAGCAGCAGGCTGGCAGTCATCAACCAATAAACGCTGCCTCTTGATTAATATACGAGTATCCCACAAAAGCCACCTTAATTGCCACCTCCTTCAGGAAGCCCTCAGAGGCTGTTCAATGGAGAGCCTGCTCTGCATGCTGATTGGACAGAAGTTCAGATGCTGTCAGAGGCCTGGCCTTGGCTTACATGGACTGGGGCACAGGGAAGTGGGGTAGTGGTGAACAGGAAGGTACAGGGCCGCTGGAGTGCAGTGCCAGAGGGCCTTGGAACAGAGCAGCCTCTATGCCCTTGTGCCAGATACTCAGACTGGCAAGGAAACCCCAGCCCCAGCCTTGCTTCCCCATTGGACAGGCCCCTCCTTCCTGGGACCCGCGCTCACCACCCGCTTGTCCATGTCTGCCCCGCTCTGGCCCTGCAGACAGGCCTGCAGGCGCTTGTGGACGCTGTGGGCCGCTCGCTTGGCCGGCTCCAGCCGCTGTTCCACCTGGGAAGGAGGTGTGATTAAGGATCAAGACAGGCTGTCTCCCACTGAGCAGGAAAAACTTTCTCTGGTCCCCTGGGGACCCCATGGCCAACAGCTTAAGGAATGACTCAACAGGGCCCCTACCTGGTGTCCCCGCCCCAGCCCTCTGCTCCAACAGCCTGCACAGGCCTGCCTTCCCATCCGCCGGGCCCAGGCACGTACCTGAAGCAGGTCCTCACCCAGGAACTCAGCGGTCTCCGGGGTGCTGCGGGAGCAGGGAGAGCGCTTCTGCTGAGCCTGCCTGGGTTAGGATGCCCCCTGCTCCCCCAACCCCCGCAGCAGGCCACCTGGACCCCAGTCCTTCCAATGTCCCTCCCAGGTGCGGCCCGCCCTGGGTGGCCCAGTTGCTTCATCCCGGTCGGAGCACATTCCATGGGGGTGGGAATAGGATACTTGGGTTTTTCCTCCTCCACCCAAAGCCCCGTCCTGAGCGAGGGCGGGCAGACAAAACTGAAGAGGAGGTTGGGAGACCCGCCCAGTGCTCAGCTTTGGTACACAGAAGCCTCTCTTCTGCCCACCCCCAAATCGTCAGCCCACCCCGGGAAGAGGAGGATTAGCTGGCCCCAAGAACGGGAAGTCGGGGAGCTCAGACTCCTGGGCGCAGTCACACAGCACTCTGGACTATGGCTGTGGGCAGAGGTGCACGGGCCCTTGGCCCCCCACCTGGGGACACACGGCGGAGGCCCATGGCAAGATGGCCTGACTGCCCAGGCTACATAGGGATCTGGGCTAGTGTGAGACTAGAACCAGGTCTCTGGACACCCAGTCCCCTCCCCGGGCCCAGAGAATGGGGAACTCCTGAGGCTGGGGGAAGAGGAGCAGAGAAGACAGGCCCTCAGAGGCTCCCCAAACTTCCGGCCCCCGGGCCAGCAGCTCAAAGGCTGGGTGGGGGTGGGAGCTGGGAGACCTGGGGACGTTTCCACCTGAGTCTGGGAAAAGCAGAAACGAGACAGAGAAGCAGGAGGCCCCAGGGCTGTGGGGAGGGGAAGGGACGAGGCAGGCCAGGGGCAGGACCCTCCTCCCACGGGCCAGGACCCGACTCCTTCCCCCGCCCCCGATCTGCGGCCCCAATCGACCCTCCTCCCTCCCGAGCCCAGCAAGCGGAGATGGTGAACTGGCCCATTGTCCAGAGGGGACAAGTGAGGCCAGGAGGACCATCCACTCAGAGACTCACGGAGGGAGGCAGAGAAGTCCCAGCGTCCTAGGGTAGAGCACGTTCTCCTGCCTGAAGCCCCCTCCAATCCGATAAAGGGGGTGGGCACCCCTCCCCCCAAAGGCCACCCCTGCTCCTCCAGCTCTGCCCGAGACGGGGAGACGGGGACGCCGTTCAGAAGGGAGGAGGAGAAGGCAGGACTCTGGCCGCTTACAGGGGTCTGCCCAGCTCTCCCCAGCCTCCCCCACCCCCGTCTCCCCCCACCCTTTTACGCCCCCTCAGGTCCTGCGGGGTAAGAGTGGGGGCTAGAAGGGGTGACACTCACCGTCCCAAGCTGCCCGTCTGGGCCAGCTGCCGCATGCGGTGCAGCTGCCTCTTCATCATCTTGGGGGCGGGCTGGGGGCTGCGGGGTCACGGCGGGGGGTCGCAGGCCCGGGCAGCCCCCGGCCCAGCCTGCCTCTCCCGCGGCGCGGCTCTCGCCCCGGATGGGTGGGCGGCGCTCTCGCTTCCTGGGCCGCCGCGCGGATCTCGCTGGCGGCCGGCTCTCTCCTCCCCCGCTCACGACTCCGCCCCCGGCCCCCAGGTCACTCCTCTCTCCAAGTTGGTTTCCGCGCTCTGCCCCGGCTTCCGGGCCCCCGGCGACCCCCGGCCGGGCCCCCGCCGCTGAGTGTCCGCCGGCCGCGGGCCGTCCACAGGTGGCGCCCGGCTCCTCCCCGCGGCGCCCCGCCCCGCCCCGGTGGCGGGAAGCAGGTAAGCCCGCTCCTGCCCCGCGCCCGCAGCCCGCCCCAAGCGGGGTGCCTGCCCCGCCCGCAGCCAGCCGGCCCGGGGTATAAACAACCTTTGCACCCCTCGCAAGGGAGAAAGAGGGTGCCGCGCGAAGGAGGGGTAGGCCTTTCTGACCTGTCTAGCCGCTCTGGGCCTGCAGGGGATGCTGCCTGCTCTCCCTCCCTCGGAGGACCTCTGGTCCCCCCAGAACTAACCCCCCAGCTGCTGGATGACTGACTGGGAGCTTTGGCTTCCTGGGGCCACGGGCTGTTGTGTGGCTGTGGACAAGTCCCTGTAATGGTCTGATGGGCCAGCTGCCCGGGGCCTGCCCATCCAGCAGAATGGACAAGACACCTCTGCCTGCTCCCTTTAAAGGAGGTGCATGCCACCCTCCAGCCACCAGGAACCCTCCCAGAGCAGTTCCCCGACACCCGGTTCTCCGCATCTCGCAGCAGTTTGCTCCACTGGTGAAGCTCATCACCTCTCATTCCTCCTGGCAAACAGCCTCAGTGCCCCTTCCTCTTGTAGAGCAATGATGTGGGTGCTGCTGTGACCCCCCCAAACTCACTAGTTCTCTTTGGCTCTCCACTCAACACAGTTAGGCATACAGTAGGTGCTCCATAACTGCTGGTTGTACAAGATGTGAGAGCCTTTGGGAAACAGCAGGCTCTCCTTACCCCGCACCCCTGTGGCATCAGGAGCCGCGGAGGTGGGGAAGAGGGGAGGGTGTGCCGCAGAGTCCTGCCACACCCACTGCACTTTGCTTTGTTAGTTTCAGTTTAGTTTGAGACTACTTGAGCAACCACCGTGTGCCAGCGCTGACGGGGTTCCGCAGACCTCAGAAGCAGGACCTTGGCCCCAGACATCTCCCTACTCCCTGTGCCCAGCTTGGGGCCTGACACACTCACTGGCTGCTTCTCTCCTCCCTAATGGGCAGGCCTCACTGAGGGTGGGAGGAGCCTCATAACAGCTGCCTGCTATGGCCAGAGCCTCCCAGCTGGGAGCCCACCTGAGGTTGGAATCCTGGTGGGAAGTTGGGAGGCTCCAGGATCAAAGTTCAGGCCAGGATGAGATGCCAGTCAAGGTTCCCTCCCCCATCTCCCTTTTCCCAACGTGGTCAGTGACTATGGGTGGCATGGTAAGGGAACCTCAGGTACCACCCTTTCCGTCCCTCAGAAAGTCTCTGGACTACGTGGTGCCCCCGCTCTGTTCCAGCCAAGCCTCCAGCCCAGACCACACTGGGCCTGGGCTTGCCTTGTTCTCTAACTGGTCCGAAGGTCCTTGAGGGCAAGGCTTGGCTTGTATCTCTGCCCCTCCTAGATTTGCCCAGTCCGGAGGCCCAGCTCTGTCCTGGGGAGGGGTCAGTACACGTGGGTTGTAGCAGCAGCTGTGGTGGAAACTACCAGAGCCTTATTATCAGGCTCAGCTGTTGTCCCCATCCCTGTCCTGGTCTCCAGATTCCCCTCCAGCCAGACCCAAGGGTCCTGGGCAAGAGGTGCCCAGCTTGTCTGAGTCGGATTCAGGCAGGTCTGCTGTGCCTCCTAGCTGGGTGATGGGTAGATTTTAGGCCCTCCCTTGTCACACTTGGATGTTGAATCATAGAAGGATGGACTCTCCAAAGGCTCAGTTAGTTACGGGCTGCTTCTTAGAAGAGTGTTGTAATCAGACGTACGGCCTCAGAAGTGTTCATCAGTGGGTGTTGGAATCATGGCCTTTCTAAACTGCAGACACAGAAGGGGGACTGCAGAGGTCCCCAGCCAACCCCTCCTGGCACCCTTCCCCAATACAGGGGCCTGTTGACCTGGGTGGTTATCAGGTTGGTCTTAGCTGGCTCCTGCTGAACCTTTGGGGGCCCAGCAGTATGCCTGTCAGGGTCTCAGACAGCAGGAAAAGAGACAGTTTAAGGGTGTGGAGGCAGCTAGCTGGCCAGGCTCTGGCTCTCACTAGCTGGGTGACCTCAGGTGGGACACTTCGCCTCTCTGAATCTCAGCATCCATCCTCCTTGGTAAATTGGAAACAACAGTACCTACCTCATAGAAGGGTTAAGTGAATTAATGTATGACAGATGCTTAGAAAAGTGCCTTGCGCTGTTTCTTGTCACCATCATTATTCGGCTTGCCAAGTCAGGAATGGAAAGACTCCCTACCCCCATTCCTGCCCCAGTGACCCCTGTGTGTGTCTAGCTGCTTTGGGACAATGAGGCTTTTTGTCATGTGCTATAGCATATCCTCCGGCAAGGCTGGTATCACTGTCCCCATTTTACAGGTGAATAGCCCGAGGCTTCTGGCTCCAGGTCCCCAGCTGGGAAAGTAGTAGAGGCCAAGCTAAGAAGCAGATCTGACAGTCTCCTAAGCCCACGTGGGCTCTCCTGGTGTGCCAGACCCAGACAGCATTGCCTGGGAGCTCCAGAAATGCTTGGAGCAACCCCTGTGGTTGCTTTGAGGGGCCTGGCAGCCTCTGTGCAGATTTGTCTGTGAAAGCTGTCTGGGCAGCGTGGGCTGGTAAGTCTTGAGCAGGATGTGGGCAGGGAGGTCAGCGGCTGGGTGGTGGTGATAGCAGGGGTCAGCAGCAGGGGCTGCAGGAGCAAAAACATCCCATTTGAGACACTGACAAGTTGCTTGTTTATAGCATTCAGCAGTGCTGCTCTCTGTGTGGACTTCCTCCCAGGGCCACAATGAGACCCCCGGGGGCTGTAAAACCTTCCTCCCCTCCCTCCCCAAGCCCAAAGGACTTTCCAGGAAATCCTGGGGTGGCTCCGAGGCCTGAGGACTCCACTTTAATCCTGATAGCCCTGGAGGAGTGTGGATTGAGCCCAGTCCCCAGAGGACAGCCTGACAGAGGCTGGGGGGGGATGGCTTGGGAGGTAGGGGGCAATGTCCCATCTGGTAGACATCTCAAGACTGCAGGCCCAGACTCAGCGCCTAATGTGCGACTTCTCTGAGCCTCACTTCCCATTTCACAGGGCAGTTAGAGGCTTAAGGCGGGAGAATGCAGGCATCAGGTCTACCGTGGTACCAGGTCTGGGGGCTTCTCTGGCCTGCTTTGCTGGGCTGGTGACCTGGTTGGGAGGCCCAAAGAGACTCGGGGAGGGGGCGTGTTGAGAGACCAGGCAGACTGGGCACAGTGGCCCGCCACTGCAATCACAGCACTTTGGGAGGCTGAGGCAGGTGGATTGCTTGAGCCCAGGAGTTCCAGACCAGCCTGGGCAACCTGGCAAAACCCCGTCTCTATAAAAAATAAAATTAGCTGGGCGTCGTGGCGCATGCCTGTAGTCCCAGCTACTGAGGAGGCTGAGGGGGTAGGATTGCCTGAGCCCAGGACGTCCGGGCTGCAGGGAGCTGGGTTCACAACACTGCCCTCCAGCCTGGGTGACAGAGAGAGACCTTGCCTTAAACAAAAACTAAAAAACCGACTAGGCAGGGGCAGGCTCCCAGGCTCTCGCCACTTTTGGCCGCCATAAACAGAGAAGCAGTGTGCTGCGGCTGCTGAAAACCAAAATTAACTGCTGCCTCAGCCAAACCAACAGAAGTGGAAGTGTGGCTCCGAGGTCTGGGAAGTCCCACTGCTCTTGGCATGGCACCGGGGTGGGGTCACCCTTCAAGAGACCACTGAACGCGTCCCCCAGTGCACCGCATCCCAGCCCGAGACTGCAGAGTGCAGCGGCCCAGACTGTGTGCGCCAACACGGTATGTGGGGAAGGCTCCTGCAGGGGGTGAGGCCCAGGGCCCTCTCCTCTGGTTAGACCCGCACCCCAGACTCTCAGGCAGATGCAGGGCTCCTGTGGTACCTCATGTCTTTGCTCTCAGGGTGCCACACTGGCTCACAAGTCCTTGCCAGCTTGTGAACTCTTGGGATGGGGCTGGCCCAGGGGCTGTTCAAGAAACACTAGCATGACTGAGGGGACGGGTGGGTTAAGGGTAAGGCAAGGGAGAAGGGGCGGCAGAGGGGTCCCTTGCTTGCGGATAGTGTTAGAGAGCGCACAGGCTGGGGGGTGGGCGCGCCGGGCAATTCTCCAGCTGTCACAACCGTATCAGAGAGGGGTTCAGCTGCCATGTTCTTGTTGGGAAGGCTGAAGGGACCCCTACCTCCCTGTCCCCAGAACAGCTGGGTCACTCCAAAGCTGACAGCCTGGCTCCTTTGCCTAAGGACTCCTCAGTCAGGCCTTATAGCTTATTGAGTCCCTCTCCCCTTTTCCAGCAAGGAAAGCACCTTCCTCAAAATCACACAGCAAGCCAGTGACCCAGCCAGAACCAGCCCCAGACTCCCCGCTCACAGTCCCACCTGTTCCCCACGCCGGCTGTACCCCTCCCTGCCATGGTCAGTGACGAGACTGTGCTCCAGGTGGGCTTGGGCACCCAGGTGAATGCTGCAGGCAATACGGTTTCATTCCAGGTAGAAGAAACTTCCAGCTGGAGTTATTTTTGGGAGACATCACAAGTGTGGAGGCGAGTCCTGCAGGGGTGGTAGGCAAACAGGAACGAGGCCACGTGGCTGGGACAGGGTGTCTGGAAGCCTCCAGGGGCTGTGCCAGGGTGGGAGTCCCGCTACAGGAACCTGATAGGAGGCTCCTGCAGGGCACAGCCAATGCCTCTTGTCCCCTCAGCACTAAGGCAGACGGGGAGGGGCTCTCAGCCTGCACTTCCAGGGCAGGCCCGGCAGAGAGGAGCCCTTGCTTGCGGATAGTGTTAGAGAGCGCGCAGGGTTGGGGGGCAGGCGCGCCGGGCAATTCTCCAACTGTCACAACGGTATCTAAGGAGAAGGGTTCAGCCGCCAAGTTCCTACTGGGAAACTAGACTAAGTGAAAATGGCTTCTTAAATGAGGGACTTCCCAGGGTCTTTATGGGCTCATCAGCTCAGGAGAAGCCGCGGGCAGCTTCCCCCAACTCATCTGAGCAGGGATTGCTTTCTCGAAGAGCAGGCCTTCCACACAACGGGGCCCTCTGCCCGGACCAGTGACCCCTTGCCAGAGGGCTGTCTCAGCTGTGTGGCCTCAAAGCCACACCTGAGCCTGAACCCCAGCCTCCTGGTTGGAGAAAGCTCTGATAGCACTATGTGGGGTAGAGCTGCCGCTGGGAGGGGAAGGGGGCCCAGCTCCGGGTCCCTGGGTCTGCATGGAAAAACTGTGGCTGTCGCAGGGCTTCCTAGGACCATGTGGGGAGAGGGAGAAGCTGGGCTCCGATCTCCTTCCCGGGAGCTGCAGCATCGAGCTGGTGTGGAGGGCTGAGCACAGCAGGAGGAAGTTGTAAGCAGCCAGGGGCCTCCCCCTCAGCATCTGCAGCAGCTGGGGCTCCTGCCAGGCCCTGGCGGTCCCTTGCTTCCAGCTGGGACGGCCCTGGCCCGCCACAGCCCAGGGCCCTCTCTGGTGACTCAGCACTGGCCACAGGCCCCTTTGCAGGGCCTCTTCCTGTGCAGGGCCCAGGGATGGTGGGGAGGGGGCCCACGGCCTGACCTCCAAAGACAAAGCAGAGAGCTCTACAGGGCAGCCCCAGGGACCCTGAACTTGACCCCTCCTGTCTCCCTCAACCTTTGAAGGGCCACGAGAGCAGCTGGTCCAGGAAAAATGAAGTTTTATTTTCATAAATACTCCTGCTCTCACTCACACACTGACCCCACTTCTGACCACGGACAAATGGATGGACAGACGTGAGACGCCCATAGGAGGCCCCAGCAGAGGCCAATGAATGAATGAAGGAGACACACTGAGAACTCTAGGACCCCCAGATCCCCGTGCTGGGACCACAAGCCTCTGGCATTACCCTTGGGCCCCCATAATCCCTCAGGGGGCCCAATGGCAAAGTGAGACCCCCAGGAGGAGTAGGGGCCGGGTGGGGATCCCCCAGCCTGGCCCCCTGAGGCTGTGACCACAGGGCCAATCCGGAAGAAAAGCAGAGTCAAACCACACACCAGAGTGCAAACAGCTGGGGGTGCAGGCGTCACCCCAGTCACCAGGTTCCTATGGAGGAGGCCTGAGCTGATCCCCAGCTCCAGCATGACCCCCGAATTATGGCTGGGCCTTCCCATAAGGCATAAGAGACAGGCGGGGAAGAACCCACCCCAGCTGGGGTTGGGGCTGGCCTGAGGTCCTGGCCGTTCCCCGACAGCCATGCTTCTTCCCCATGACCCCAAGTTCTTCCAAGGCCACGCAGCCCCTCCTTCTCCAGGTCCCGGTGATGGAGACCCCTGCAGCACAAACCCCGGCCCAGCCTCCTACTGGGTTTGGCTCAGCAGGGGTAGGGGGCAGAACAGGAGGGGGAAGAGTCACTTGAGGGCTACAGAGGTGTGGGGAGAAGCACCAGGCCTGGGGGTGAATGACCATGGGCAGCAAAGGGTGGCCCTGGCCACCACTGCCTCCCTTCAGGCTGACAGTGACCGGTCCCTCTGCCCCTTCCTCTCCCCAGCCCCTCTCTGTTCTAGAGGCTCCCCCAGGTTTCGGGTGGGGGGAACTGGTCCACATCCCCCATCTCGTTGTAGGTCTGGTCGCCCATGGTGAAGGTGAGCTTGTAGCGGAGGCGAACCTTCTCCTGGGGCAGAGATGTCGAGGCAGAGGGGTCAGAGCAGGAGAAGCAGCCACCCCCACCCTGCAGCACCACCCTGGGGGTCCCTCACCTTCTGGGGGTTGGCAAGCAGCAGGACCTGGGTGATAGCTGAAGGGTGGACAATGGGGTTAAACGCCGGCAGCTCTGTGCCAGAGGGTGGCTGTAGCTTCACCTTCATAACCTGTGGGCAGAGGGCAGGATGGGCACAGCTAGCCCTGGCCACTTCTGCTGCTCTGAGGAACAAGCCCAGCTTGCCAGCTCCCCTCTGGGGGTCCTGGGGCTCAGTCCTTTAGGTCCCTTCCACCCCCGGACCACCCAGCAAGGGAGGGAGACCCGCCCCCTGCCAGTGGCTCCCCACCCAGCCCCAAGTCAGCCTGCCTTGAGAGAGGAGAGGCATGCCCTGTCTGCCTGGCTTGTCACCTTGGGGACAGCTGACTGGAACACAATGTTTCGGATGGGTTGGGGTGCGGTGCTTAGCATGGAAACTACCACCACCAGCACGTCGGAGCGCCCTGGCAGTGGGTCGCGGGCAAAGTGGAAGAGGACGCGGAAGCCGTGCTGGTCATATACAGTCACAGGCAGGATGCTGCCTGCAGGAGAAGGTGGGAGGGCAATGGGACAGCGAGCTGGAGCGCGGCCGCTCAGCCCCCACCCGGCTCACCTCAGGCGCTGGCTGCCGCAGTGCCAGCAAGAGCAAAGGCCTCCCTCGGGGCTTTACCTGGGCCCTGGGTGGTGGTGCAGACAGGGCACAGAGTGGTGCCCAGAGAGGGCAGATGAACCCCCAATCTGACAGTGGAGGCAGGACGCCCACCCCAGAGCTGAGTCACAGCCCAAGTTCCCCTGGTTCTGTGTGGCTGCTTCCTGGACTGCTGGGGTGAGGGACTCTGGGTGAGGGTGAAGCTCACCCCCAGTCACTTGCCTTCTCTGAGCTCAGGTGAGAGGTACAGCTCTACCCACTATTGGGGGATAGTCAGGGGGTGGTATCTTTGGTCACAGGGAACTCACAGAGGGCAATGCTGAGAGGACCACCAGACCTCATATGTCTGCTCAGGCCAGGGGCTGGGTCATGGTCTCCCTACTGCTCCTGGGCTGGAAAAGCCCAGCCTTGGATCTGGGTCTTTATTCTGTAATTTGGGAGACACTCCAAACCTCTTTGTGTCCTGGGCCCTGCCTTCCTGGGGAGGAAGAGGCCCAGGGTACACTCCCTAAGAGGCTGTCTTGCTTGTGTAAGCCTGGAGTTTATACAGCAGTCCTATGATTGCTCTGGGGCAGATAAGGAGTGACTCCTGGGGAGGGGAGGGCTCTGCTCAGAGCTCCCCACTGATTGGCCAGTGGCAGAGCCAGGGGAGGCCCCACCTTCCCAGCAGCTTCCCCAGACAGAGCTCCCGACAGGGCAGCGAGCTGACCCCACCCAGCCTGCGCCTGCCCCAGCCCTACTCACTGGGCTTGATGGACTCCAGGGGCACAGTGATGCTGGCCAGTGAGAGCTCGGTTGGTGTGGGCTGCTGTGGAGGCCCAGGGCGCTCTGGGGACACGGTGTGGAGAAGGCTGGTGGCACTGGAGCTGGGGGAGCTGCAGCTGGTGCTCTTATTCTGCAGGTCCCGGAGTGTGAGCCGGGGGGCTGGCTGCTGCTTCTCCCTTAATCGGGGGACAGTGCATTAAGAAGTGATTCTTGGCCAGGCGTGGTGGCTCGTGCCTGTCATCCCAACACTTTAGGAGGCTGAGGTGGGTGGATTGCTTGTGCTCAGGAGGTTGAGACCAGCCTGGGCAACATGGCGAAACCCCGTCTGTATAAAAAAATTTAAAAAAATAGCTGGGCATGGTAGTGCACACCTGTGGTCCCAGCTACTCAGGAGGCTGAAGTAGAAGGATTGCTTGAGTTTGGGAGATGGAGGTTGCAGTGAGCCGAGATCACGCCACTGCACTCCAGCCTGGGTGACAGGGTGACAGACTCCCTCTCAAAAAAAGAAAAAGTGATTCTTTGGTGATTAAGAGGGGCACAGGAAAAGCTGGGCTTCCAGGCTCTGTCCCTGACGCACGGCTGTCTCTCTGGCCTTGGGTCTTCTCACCTTTAGAAGGAGCAGCTCATTCTCCCTCCACCCTGCACCCCGCCTGCTCACTTCAGCCCAGTGTCCTCCCTGCTGCTGGCCCTTTGGGCCTTTGGCCTTTCTCTAGGGAGTTGGGAATGCCTGGGAGAGGCCAGGCCACTGGGCCCAGATCTCTCTGTCTCATAAACCCTGTGCTCTGTGAGAGGGGCACTGGGCTGCCTTGGGCACTGCTGTGTTTCCAGAGGCTGGTGTAGTGCTTGGAATCTGCTGCTTCTAGAACAAACCAGCAATGAGCCTCTCCCTGCTGGGCCCGGACAAGCCCAGGAGAAGCTGCTGGTTTGTGGGAACAGGGAGTGCTCCCCACCCCATGCCGGCCATGGTGGGCCCTCACCACCGCACTTGCTGGGACTCCGGGGGCAGAGACTGCTGCAGGAGGGTCTTCCCCAGGAGGTCTAGGTCATCCAGACCGCTGCTTGCTGGCAGGGATGTCTGCGCTGGGGGTCGGCCTTCCATGCTGGGGGCCTGGGCCAGAGCAGGGGCTGGGGGCTCAGTGGCATCCGACGACTGTGGGGCAAAGGATGCAGGTGGGCAGGGCTGTCTAGAGGCGTTGGTGCCACCTGAACCTGCCCTGAGGCTCAGCGTCCTCCTTGCAGATGACACCTGGGAAAGCAGCCACGGAGGCGGGGACCCCAGACCACCCATGTCCATGATGCAGGGTGGCTGGGTCTGGCTGGGGGTTCTACATTCCAGGGACCTCTGTCACCCTCAAGAAGAGAGGGATCACCCATCTCAATCCCAAAGGCTGGGCTGCAGCCCCGAGGCTGAGACTTGGAGAAGACACAGCTGGAAGTAAGGAGAGGCCCTCTTCCCTGGGTGGGTGTCTCCAGGCCCCTGGCCACCCTCTGGCAGAGCCCGTCCATGCTTTCAGTTTCCCCAGCTTCCCTGACCCTGGGACTTTAAGAGGCCAGGCTAGTTTGTAGTCCCCTCCTACCTGGAAGCTGTTCCATCCGGTACCATCCAGGCTTGGGCCTGAAGGGGGTGTGGGGTCACTGAGGCCTGAGGGGAAAGCAGGAGAGAGGTGAAGGAACTGGGCTGACCCTGCAGAGGCCAGAGTGCCAAGGGGCATGTGTGCCGGCGTGGGGCTCCCTGCCTCCTTTCTGAGGCTCCGCATGGAGGGGAAAAACCCACGCCTTCAGAAGCAACCAGCAGCAGAGCAGAACTAGAAACCAAGATCCCGGTAGCCCCTGGTGGTGACCCCACACATGCTTCCCCTCTTTTCAACCAGGCCACTCTGAAGCTACTGTGCACACAGACAACAGACATCAGGCCTTTCATCTTCACTCGCTGGCTGGCAGCAGAGAGCAGCTCTGTGCCCGCCTGAGGCCAACTGCCCACTCAAGGGACGCCTGCTGCGTGACCGTGGGCTAAACACCATGCTGGCTGAGCCACAGCGTCCCCCTGAGTACAAGGACAGGGCTTGACTGGGGGCAATGCTGAAGGTCCTGTCGGCCTTGGCATGTGCCAATGAGGCTCACTGGTACTACAGAGGGAGGAGGATCCTGTGGATGGCCCTGGAATTAGCTGCGGATGGGAAGGAGGCAGCAGGTCACCAGCCAGCCTGACCTCTGCCTGCCCTGGATACTGTCAGCCAAGTTCACCCCAGATCTGACCTAGAGAAGATAAATGATCTTGTTTCTAGTAAATCCTGAAAAAGTGAGGTCCAGTATGAAGCGCTACCTGACAGGCAAAGGCAAAAGTACCAGGAAGCTGGGGCAGCTGGGTCTCTTCTAGCTGTGCCTCTTATAGGCTGGAGAGCAAGTGCACTGATGATGCCCTGGATGTGTCAGGCCCTGTAGATGCTTTGAAGGTTGTTTGATTAATCCTCAAACAACCTTCAAAGGGAAGGGCAAGGTTCTCAGCCCTCTTTTAGGATAAGAAAATGGACCCAGAGGCGTTAAATAACCTGCCCAAGGTCACACAGCTGGAAAGTGGCAGAGTCTGGACTTGGACTGAACATGGCCCGACTGCCACCATCTGAACACAACTCTGACACTTGGCCATGTGATACTGGCGGCGGGGGTGGGGGGGTGGGGGGGGCAGGCAGCCTCATCTGCAAAATGGAGACAGCAGCCAGGTGTAGTGGCTAATGTCTGTACTCCCAGCTATTTGGGAGGCTGAAGCTGGAGTCTGAGATAAGCTCAGACATTAGCCAGTGTCTGTGGTCCCATCTACTTGGGAGGCTGAGATGGGAGGATTAGCGAAGGACAGAAGTCTGAGATCAGCCTGAGCAATGTAGTGAGACCGCATCTCAAAACCAAAGAGAAGGGGGCGCAGTGGTTCAAGCCTGTCATCCCAGCACTTTAGGAGGCCGAGGCGGCCAGATCACTTGAGGCCAGGAGTTCAATGCCAACCCGGCCAACAAGGGGGAAACCCTGTGTCTTTAAGAAACAAATTAACCAGGTGTGGTGGCACACACCTGTAGTCCCAACTACTCAGGAGCCTGAGGTGGGAGGATCGCTTGAGATGGGGGAGGTGGAGGCTGCCTGAACACCCTCTTTGACAGACAGGAACCCTGTCCCACCCTGCCATGGAGAGCAGTGGGGACAAGCCCCTCTGTGGCCCCAGGGCCTTCTCTACTCCCCAGGCCCAGGCTGCAGGCTGCCCGGGCACTTCTGGCTCCTACGCCCCCACACTTTGCCTCTGAGAGAAAACCAGAAGGAAGCTGGTGGCTCAGGGCTCTGCCGATGCGGCTCGGGGACAGGAAGTGCAGCTTGCACCTCGCTTCTCCTGTGGCGGTGGCACCGCGGCTGCCTGCAGGGGTCTGGTGGTCCCACAGTGCTTCCCTACTCACCAACTGCAGCTCAGGTAGCTGCCGCCCAGGGCTGGCTCCACAGGGGAAGGTAAACCTTGTGGAAGCGTTTGTTGACCATTCTTTACCTCTGTAGAACGGGGTAAAGGTCTTCTCCCCGAGGTCACCCTTGGCTCTGAATGAAGAGGGGGCAGCTGTGTGGGGCTCGTAAGCGGCTTCGGGGAGGGTGCTGGCTGGTGGGTTCACAAGGGGACTCAACCAGGCCTCCTTCCCTCAGCTCTCCCTCCACACCCCAGGTCATTTCCCTTTATTTGCTTATGGACAATGAGTCACAGCAGCAGAGCAGCTCAGAGTGTGGCTTCAGGATCAGAGCCTAGCTCAAGTCCTGGAGCCCTTTCTGCACAAGTCACACAGTCTTTTTCTTTTGAGATGGAGTCTTGCTCTGTCACCCAGGCTGGAGTGCAAATGGCATGATCTTGGCTTACTACAACCTCCGCCTCCCCAGTTCAAGTGATTCTCTTGCCTCAGCCACCCCAGTAGCTGGGACTACAGGCACACGTGACCACGCCCAGCTAATTTTTGTATTTTTAGTAGAGACGGGGTTTCACCATGTTGGCCCGGCTGGTCTCAAACTCCTGACCTCAGGTGATCTGCCTGCCTCGGCCTCCCACAAGTGCTGGGATGATAGGCGTGAGCCACCGCACCTTTCTATGCTGCCATCTCCTCATCATGCAGGGGGGCTATTCACGGCACCTGCCTGTGGGGACTGTGAGGGTCGTCTAAGACAGGACAGAGTGCAGCAGTAGGCACTGCACCTAAGGAAGCCCTCCTGGAACCCAGGCAGACCCCACCCAGGGCGGCCTGGGCTCCCATTGCTTCTTCAAGGCCTTCAGGCCTGGTTTTTGCTTCAGAACTGGTTCGGGAGACCACAGTCTGAATCTTGGCTTCCAATACATCCCTGAGGAGTCCTTTGATCGGGCCTAACATCTCTGCTCTTCATCCCTTCAGCGGCTCTGAGGAGGAGGCTCTTCTGCAGCTCAGCTCTCAGACCGGGCTGCTGCCCTGAAGCCAGCTGGGACCACTTTGCTTCTTCCCCGGGGTAAGCCTGGTCCCTGCTGAGCTCTGGGGCCTAAGCCTGCCAAGAGTAACAGCAGGCCTGGCCCTGGACCAGCTTAGATCACCAAGTCCCTTGTGCCGGGGCCTCAGCTTCTCTGGAGTCTCTGGTGCTGTGGAGCCCAGAGCCCTCTCTCTCTTCTTGGTGGATAAAGAAACTGCTGAACTTTTGCCCAGAAAGTTCCCAACTATAGGCTCTAACCTGTTGCAGGGAAATCCCCTGGCTCCCCCCGGCTGCCAGAGCCTGAATGCTGGCTTAGAGGCTGCCAGCCTCACCCTCTGGCTGTGTGGCCTTGCACAAGCTCCCTACCTTCCCCGAGCCTTAGTTGTGAAATGGGCCTAATGCCCATCCACGTGGCCCACAGGATTCAAGCCCACGGTACATGGTGCTGGTGTTCCAGCTGCAAGTGCGTCCTGGGATCATGCCCCACTTGCTGCCGAGCCCGCCTTCCTCCAGGCCTGGCCCCTTCCTCACCCAGAGACATGAGCTCGTCATCAAGCAGGGAAACTGAGGCACTGGGCTGCTCGGGGCTGGCCTGCTCGCCAGGGCGGGTGGGCATGGCTGGGTAGGTGGTGCCTGCAGGTGGGAGATCCAGACCTGAGAGATCCAGCAGGGCCGAGGTACTCCCTGGGGTGGGAAAGAAGAGGCTGGCAAGTCCTGGGTATACACATGTCTCTCGGAGTCCACAGGGTTGTGGGGAGCAACACCTAACCCTCATGCTTTACCACTCCTGCTTCCCCGTCCTTGGCCACCCAGCCCCTGCCTGGAAGCTGCTCAACAGGACCTGTCTTTGGCACATGCTGGTACTTCTGTCCAGAATGTACTTCCTTCTGAGCTCTACTGGGCAAATTGCTACCCATCCTTCATCCTAAAGGTCCTGCTGAAACTTGGCTGCTTGTGTGCGGCGCCTCCATCCCCACTTCTCCCCAACAGAACCAATTCTAACTCCTTCTGTGGCCCCCAAGGCTGCCATCTTACTCTTATTAGAACTAGGTCTGTAATGCGTACTTCCCTAACCCCTCCCACTTTCAGCCTTGGGGCTGTTGCCCAGCACTATACAACAGGTGCCAGATTTGTCGAGTGAAAGAAAGCCTTCCTTCTACCCCTTCTACCGCCTGTCCTCACCAAACCCTCAGCTCCCCCGCTCTCCCACATCCAGACTGCTTCCCCACAGCTGCGTGCTTGGCACAGACTTCACCCAAGCTCCCTCCCTGGGGCCTTCCCCATCTTAAGGGGCCAGGGTCACCCTGGCAGTCAGTCCAGCAGCTTGGAGACCAGCACACCACCCTGCACTCTTCGTGCCCCTCCAGCCTGATGGGTCCCCTCCCAGCTCTTCTGCCACCTCCTCACCAGGGATGGAGCCGGCTGTGGCATCACCGTTGACCTCCTCGCCCCGCACCAGCTGCTTATACAGGTTGATCACTTGGGTGAGGTTGTCATTGGCCTGCAGGATCTCAGCTGAACAGGCAGGAGGGGAGAGGCCAGGCTGAAGGACTGTGGGGGCCTCTGGGTGGCAAGAGACGAGCGCCCCACATCCATCACGCCTGTGTGTGAGGGGAAGGGACGGGGCAGGGGAACATCCCATCTCTCCGCTGAGACTGTGGCCTTCCGCTACCTCCCTGGTCTCACCTCCCACCCGCCCCTCATTCACTCCCTGCCATACTGCCTGGCTGCCTCTGAATATGCTGGGCCCGCTCTCGCCTCCAGACCTCCGCTCCAGCTCTGTTCTCTGCCTGGCTTCATCCCTTACTGCCTTCAGGTCTTCACCCAAGGGTCACCTCAGGAGGCCTGTGCTAACCCCCTCCTGTGCTTATCATCCCGTCCCTTATCTTCCTCCATGCCGCTTACCACCGTGACAAACTGTAATGATCATGGACTTGGTTACTGTCTGCCTCCTTGCACTAAACTACCATGAGGAAGCTTCTGTCAACCTTTTTTTTAAATATAAATATATCTGTAATAGAGATGAGGCCTCACTATGTTGCCCAGGCTGGTCTTGAACTCCTGGCCTAAAGCAATCGTCCTACCTCTGCCTCCCAAAGTGCTGGGATTACAGGTGTGAACCACTGCGCCCAGCCTTCTGCCAACTTTGATCACTGCCACATCCCTGAGGGCCTAGAACAGTGCCTGGTACCAATCAGGCCCTTGGCAACACTGCTTCTCCGGGTGCCAGGGCATGGGGCAATCTGGGCAGCAAGCCTTGTGGGTGGATCTCCTACTTAACGAGGGAGTAGAGGGTACCCAGACCGCAGCCCAAGTGGCATGGACTGACATGTGGGCAGAGATCAAGGAAAAGAACCTGGTATGTGGCCTTGGCATAAGCCTTCAGGCTCAGGTCTGGAACTGCCCGGGCTGTGGGATGCACTCTTAGCTTCCATTCTCCCTCACCAGGGAGGAGGGTCTGGGGCAGATGGCCCTCCGTCTCCCTGGCTCTGCCACTGTTCTGCTCTATGATCTGGGCAAGTTATTTCCCTCCCTTAGCCCCAGTTATGAAAGGGGACGGTTCTGCCTCCTGTGCAGCTGCTGGCAGTAAATGAGATGCCGTGAAGGGGGCTGGCCCACACGGCCTCTCAACAGCGGGCGGCCCCTGCTCTGTATCCTCAGAGTGGAGAAACCCAAGGTCGGTGCTGGAGAAGAGGGCCCCCTGGTGGTGGCTCCTTCCAACTGCAGCTACTTAGCAGGGCCTGAGGGAAGTCGGGGTAGGAGGTGGAGGGAGAGTAGGGGACCTGACCTCAGCATCTGCCCCAGGCTCACCTAAGGCCTCATCATTGTCCTCTGTGTCGCTGGCCAGTCGGAAGAGCGTGGGCCGCATCCGCTCACAGCGCTGGTACAGTTCCTGAGGGCAGCAGGGTGGGCGGGTCAGGGCCCGAGTGGACTGTGGAGTGGGCAGGGAGTAGGGGAGGCGGGCGCACCTTCATGAGGTCCTCGCTGCTACCGGCTGCTGCACTGCCCTGGCTGTGGCTCATTACCATCTCTGTGAGCAGTTTCACGTTGTTGTTCACTTCCTCAATAGCATTCACCCGCTTCGAGATCTTCTCCATCCGCTTCTGGTCCTGGGGACACATCAGCCAAGGGCCCCTGAGAACCTGTGCCCTACTCAGCCTGGACGAGGCACTGCCCCCACCACTCGAAAGAGTGTGTGCTGGGATCCGGGTGATGGCTGGCTGACTGTGGGATGAGACTCTCGGTGGGGCTTCAGCAGGCCCTGCCAGGAGCTCCTCATGCCCAGGAAGGGCATGCTCACGGCCCAGGTGTCTGCACAGGCTCATCAGGATCTCCAGGGATGGCCCAGGAACCTGGCTTTCCAGCCCCCTCGCCAGGTGCATCTGAAGGCCCAGGGCCCTAGACCTTCACTGTGGTTCTCAGTGACTCTTGCCCTCCTTGTGTTTGCCCTTTCAAAGGAGGTTCCTGTATTTTATAGTGAAAGGGGACCTCTGTGGTCACCAGGTGCAGCCTAGAAATAAGCATGAAGACCCTTCCAGTGTCCGTTGGTGCCTGGCCGATGGGGGAGAATGTACCTTTAAAGGCTGCTGTTGGGAGCAGCCCCGCTTTCCCCTGCCCCTCCACTTACTGTGCGTGTCCCTCCCTTGCAGAGTGAAAGGTGGCCTCACGCAGTCCTCCCACTTTGGCCTCCAAAGTGCTGGGATTACAGGCATGAGCCACCACATCCAGCTTTGAAACTTTTTTTTTTTTAGCACTTTGGGAGGCCGAGGTGGAAGGGTCATTGAGTCCAGGGGTTCAAGACCAGCCTGGGCAACAAAGGGAGACCCTGTCTCTACAAAAAATTAAATTAGCCGGGCGTTGTAGCATGTGCCTTTGGTCCCAGCTACTCAGGAGGCTGAAGGGGGATGATCACTTGAGCCCAGGAGGTCGAGGTTGCAATAAGCCATGATCATGCCACTGCACTCCAGAATGAGACCTTGTCTAAATGAAAAAAAAAAAAAAAAAAAAAAAAAAACAGTTTCAGCAGGCACCCACAAAACATATGCATATTTACTTTAAAATTAAACATTTGGGGCCGGGCGCGGTGGCTCAAGCCTGTAATCCCAGCACTTTGGGAGGCCGAGGCGGGTGGATCACGAGGTCAAGAGATCAAGACCATCCTGGTCAACATGGTGAAACCCCGTCTCTACTAAAAATACAAAACATTAGCTGGGCATGGTGGTGCATGCCTGTAATCCCAGCTACTCAGGAGGCTGAGGCAGGAGAATTGCCTGAACCCAGGAGGCGGAGGTTGCGGTGAGCCGAGATCGCCCCATTGCACTCCAGCCTGGGTAACAACAGTGAAACTCCGTCTCAAAAAAAAAAAAAAAAAAAAAA
>NW_022437100.1:1259785-1290375 GCF_009761245.1 Sapajus apella | reverse complement strand
AAAAAAAAAAAAAAAAAAAAATTAAACATTTGGCCAGGCAGGGGCTCACGCCTGTAATCCCAGCACTCTGGGAGGCTGAGGCAGGCAGATCACTTGAGGTCGGGAGTTCGAGACCAGCCTGACCAACATGGAGAAACCTGGTCTCTACTAAAACTACAAAATTAGCTGGGCATGGTGGTACATGCCTGTAATCCCAGCTACTCAAGGAGACTGAGGTAGGAGAATTGCTTAAATCCAGGAGGCAGAGATTGCAGTGTGCTGAGACTACGCTATTGCACTCCAGCCTGGACAACAAGAGCAAAACTCCACCTTGAAAGAAAGGAAAACAAAAAACCAATTAGAAGATGTGGTGGCTCACAGATTGAGTGCCAGCTGCCTGGGAGGTTGAGGTGGGAAGACTGCTTGAGAGGTCGAGGCTGCATGATCATGCCACTATACTCCTGCCTGGGCAAGAGGCTGAGTCCGTCTCAGGGTCTCAAAAAAAACCTCCTCACATACATACACATATACACAATTATGTTATTTATATATTTTTAAACATATACTGAGGCCTAATTCATTTCTAACTTTTGAGGAAGAGGTAGCCAGCCTCCCAAAGGCCCATCCAGAGCAAGTCACCCAGGCTGCCGGGAGTTCTTCCCTGCACACAGTGGTCCCCAGCATCAGTCAGCTTCTCTGCTGTGACAGCCCTGGGTCAGCCCCATCTCGGCGGCCCCGCTCAACACCCCCATCCTGCCTCCTCCCCATACTGTGGGCTTGGTCGTTACCTCCTGCACCATCTCTTTGATGAGCTTATTGGCTGCGCGGAGGTCTTCGGGGTGGGAGCTCTTCAGCAGGCGGGCCAGCATCTGCAGGGACAGGGGTGTGACCATGAGGGTGGCACCTAGGCCAGGGGTCAGAAGGCTGGAGTCACATTATGGCTCCCCACTTCCTGCCTGTGAGACCTGAGAAAGTTACTTAAGTTCTCTGTGAAATGGTGAGAATTTACTGACACCTGAGAGGGTGGCCACAGGCCAGCGGAGACGCTGCACATAATGTGCACACCACAGTACCGAGCAGAAATAGGTAATCAACAAGTGACACTTCTTATATCCCCATAGTTTTCTGAGAACGAGAACCTTAACAGTAGGTGCCATCTGGGGCCAGGCTGGGACTGGGGAGAGGGGAGCTTTTACTTTAACCTCTTTATTTGAATCTTACCTCCTCCTGTGCCGTTTAATTTTTCACCCACAAGTTTTATTAACTTTAACAAAAAATTCAGTAAAATTCTTATTGAAAAGGTTAAAATACATAGAGATATGTAAACTCCTGATCAACCTATGAAATGCCCTCAAACGAACTCCAGGGACACTGGACACGCTCCTGTGTGTGGGGGTGCTGTATGGGACATGCTCAGCACATATTAAGTACCTAGTAAACAGCACCCATCACCCACAACGGTGCCTGTACTCAGTGTGTGCTGCTGTTCCAAAGGCTGAGGCCAGGGCAGCCAGGGGTCACCTGGGCTCAGAGTCCCCATCTGTGCCTCCCTGGAGTCTCACCTTGGATTTCTCCTCATCTTCAAAGATCACATTCTTGGGTCGTGGAGGAGGAAGGGGAAAGGTGGTGTCATCTGGAAGCTTGGGGTCGGACTTCACAATCCCTGGATGAGATGAGTGTCAGAAAGGCTGTCAATATGTCCTGGGCCAGGAGTAGGAGGTGACAGGGGATGGGGGCAGGCAAGGGTAGGACAGAAAAGGAAGGTCAGTCTTTCACCAGCTTGCTGGCTCTGGACTCTGGGTGGCCTGGGCCTGCTCCTGACTGCATCAGCCTGCCTGAGGGAGACGGTTTGGGGGACATATATTTTGAGGCCACTCCCTGGAAACCACTCTTTGAGGGTAAGCTTGATTCGAACCCACCTTCCTTCCACCCAAGCTAGCCTCAGGGAGAGCACAGAAGACCCCACTACCTGTATGTTCTAGTTAAAGGACAGACCCATGACCTTGCTGGCTCAGAAGCCCCCGAAGCTGTTGGAGCCCCAGCTCATGGTAGGGGAGAGGGGGCAGGCCCTGGTCACCCCCACCTTCTATGTGCCTGACTCACCCTGCTTTTTTAGCATCTGGTAAGCCTCTGCGATTTTCACCTCCTCGGGCAGGCCCACTGTCCAGCTGTAGAGGAGCTCCAAGATCTTGTTCTTCACCTTCTCTGATGTCCGAGAGCCCAGATACTTCAGGGACACAGTGGGGAGGCCTTTGGTACTGCCCAGCACCACTCACTTCAGCCTCAAGCCCTGTCCACACCTTACTGCCTCCCCAGGACTCCCTGGGAAGCCCTCTGGCCTATAGGGTCCTCACTGGCCTACAGGGTCCTCACAGCCTCACCCAAGCAGGCTGGGATAGGTTGAGTTCACCTACCACCCCTGCCACTTAGCTGTGTCAGCCCTCAGTGTCTGTTTCCCCACCTGTTAGGTGGCACTCTGGCAAGGATGCAGAACTGACATGAGGGACAGGCCTGCTTGCAGTCAACTCTGGGGACTTAGCTTTGACATCCCAGGAAGGAGGAGCCAGAGAGCTCCACGCTGCCCAGGGCCGGACAAGTGCAGGCCCATCTCCTAGCAGCAAACTGAGCTGGGGAAAGTGGCTCTCACACCAGAGTCCCCTCTTGGGAGGAGAACGGGAGGCCATCTGGGTCATTCAGTAGCTATGGTTAAAGGATGGGTCTGGGCAAGGAAGGGCTAAGGGGGTGGGCCAACACTCAAAGAGCGTAAGAAATCACAGTTGGCTGGGTGTGGTGGCTCACACCATTGGGAGGCTGCACTTAATCCCAGCACTCTGGGAGGCTGAGGCAGGCTGATCACCTGAGGTCGGGAGTTCGAGACTGGCCCAGCCCACATGGTGAAACCCCGTCTCTACTAAAAATACAAAAAATTAGCTGGGCCTCGTGGTACATGCCTGTAATCCAAGCTACTCAGGAGGCTGAGGCAGGAGAATTGCTTGATCCCAGGAGGCGGAGGTTGCGGTGAACAGAGATTATGCCATTGCACTCCAGCCTGGGTGACAGAGCAAGACTCAAAAAAAAAAAGTCCACGGTCTATAGAAAGACTCCTCGGGCCGAAGACCAGAGCTGGGGATGGCCCATCTGGAGCCACCAGGCTCCATCACTCGGGTCTGTGGCCTTGGATGCCAAGGCCCAAAGAGGCTGCTCTTGTGTTGTGGGAACAGGGAAACCTGCCAGAGACCTGGTAGGGTGCTGCGGGTCCACAGCGAATGACCTCAGGCCAGGGATCACTGACACATCCAGCCATCTGTCAGCTGCATGTATTCCCTGGAATCATTTTTCCCTAAGCACCGGGCAGTTCCACGGCTGCCCCACCCCTGGCCAGCCTGAAAACACTCCTCCCTGAGACCCCAGGCTGGCCCAGAATGGGTATGAGGGGACTGTGAGAAGGGAGCTGTGTTTGTGCTGGGTTTGAGTTCTAGTGGAGGGCTGAGGTGGCACCCCAGCAGGAGGCTCCCTAGAAAGCGGCAGTCGCTCCACGCCCTCAACGTCCTCTTTCCTCTCCCCACGTCCGACAAGGCAGGTCTGAGCTTGGGCTGGGAGCACCAACCTTGGGAGACACGACCTTGATGAGCTCATTGAGAAAGCGGAACTTGCCCACTTCGTCGTGGAACCGCTTGCCGCAGCTCTTCATGCAGGTTTCCAGCACCTGTGTGGGGAGGGGGATGGGAGGGGACACCCAGGAAGCATCAGAGGCAGCAGCCTCCCTCCCACGCCTTGGCCAGGGCCCAGAAGCCCATGGTGGACATTTAGGAGGCAGAGAATGGCCTGTGAGGATGGAAGATTCTGAGTCACCAAGGCCTCTGGGACTGGTCATCACTCCCTGGGGGACAGGATCAGGCCCTACAGTGCACGGCAATGCCCAACCTGTAGCAATGCTCTAGGCTCCTCCATAGCTTAGGCCCCGCATCTGAGTACCAGCTGCACTTTATTTTCTTACTCTCTTTCCTTTGTTTAAAAAAAAACATATATAGGCCAGGCACGGTGGCTCACACCTGTAATCCCAGCACTTTGGGGGGCTGAGGCGGGTGGATCATGAGGTCAGGAGATGGAGACCGTCCTAGCTAACATGGTGAAACCCTGTATCTACTAAAAATACAAAAAAAAAAAAAAAAAAAAATTAGCTGGGCATGGTGGTGCTTGCCTGTAGTCCCAGCTACTTGGGAGGGTGAGGCAGGAGAATCACTTGAACCCAGGAGGTGGAGAGTGAGCCAAGATCGTACCACTGCAATCCAGCCTAGGTGACAGAGAGAGACTCTGTCTCAAAAAAAAAAAAAAACCAGAAAAAAAAAAACATATATAGACAACATCTACCTTGGCCTTATCCTAAGCTGTATCTATGAAATCACAGGACTCATAATACTCGAGAAAAAAAATGTTAAAACAAATATATAATAATAGGCCAGGTGCAGTGGCTCATGCCTGTAATCCCAGTACTTTGGGAGGCTGAGGCGGGTGGATCACCTGAGGTCAGGAGTTCGAGACCAGCCTGGCCAATATGGTGAAACTGTGTCTCTACTAAAAATACAAAAATTAGCTGGGCATGGAAGCAGGCGCCTGTAATCCCAGCTACTTGGGAGGTTGAAGCAGGAAAATCACTTGAACCCGAGTGGCGGAGGCTGCAGCGAGCCAAGATTGTGCCACTGCACTCCAGTCTGGGCAAAAGAGCAAGACTCCATCAAAAATAAATAAATAAATAAATAAATAACAATAATAATAATAATGATGATTATTTAAAGACAGGACCTCACTCTGTTGTCCAGGCTGGAGTGCAGTGGCACAATCATAAGTCATGGCGGCAGGCACCTGTAATCCCAGCTACTTGGGAGGCTGAGGCACGAGAATGGCCTGAACCCAAGAGTCGGAGGTTGCAGGCTGCAATGAGCCAAGATCGTGCCACTGCACTCCAGTCTGGGCGACAGAGTGAAGACTCCATCTAATAAAACATGTAATAATAATAATGATGATGATGATTTAAAGACAGGGCTCACTCTTGTCCAGGCTGGAGTGCAGTGGCACAATCATAGCTCATGCAGCCTTGAACTCCTTGCCTCAAGTGAGCCTCCCGCCTTAGTCTCCCAAAGTGCTGAAATGACGGGCGTAAGCCACTGCAGCCGGCTAAATACCTAAATATTCAGAGAGAAACTATTTCTCTGCCACTACTTAAAATCAGCTTTGCTCTATGGTGGGTTTGTATGTGGCCCCTTCTCCTCTGCTATTGAACAGATGCAAAGCCTCAGGCCCAAGCCCAGGCGCCACTTCTCAGTTCTACAAACATGCAGATCCTGGATGCGGTACTCCAGGAGTGTGGCCTTGGCAGGGCCCCGATTCAGTGTGTTGAACACGCTTCCTGCTCGCAGCCAATGTGCAGCTGGAGCAAGGACCATCCCCCCCCCCCGACCAGAAAGACTCTAGGGGGCCTTCCCTCGGCAAGATGCCTACGTGTATGGATGCTGGGTGGGAGGCCAGCCCGCTGGCTGTGGTGGGACCCTCAGGGCAGGTCTGGACCTCCGTCCTGGGCCATCTTAGCACAGCTCTCTTGGGCTCTGAAGAGCCTTATGGACCCCAAGAACCTCAGTCTTGGCCTCCCTTGCTGTCATCACATGGCAGGGGATGGATAGCAGCCTTTCCCCTTCTTACCATCAGGGCCTGGATTGCCTCCCACTCCTGTGGGGATTGGATCTTGTGGGCCAATAGCCGGGTGGCGAGCGGAGGCCTGGGTAGAACAACACGGAGTCACCATGGAGTCTCGGTCACCCTAGGGGAGGGCCACCATCCCAGCCCGTCAGGACTTCAACTTCAGTCTGCCTCCAAGGAGCCCCGGTCACCCTAGACGAGGGCCACCACCCCAGCCCACAGGACGTCAACTTCAGTCTTCCTCCAAGGAGCCCCAGTCACCCTAGGGGATGGCCACCACCCCCAGCCCACAGGACTGCAGCCCTCCAAGGCTTCTGTGGGCATATGCAAAGGCCCAGCTCCCTCTCAAATCAGATGCAGCCTGGGATTGTGGCAGGGCAGGGCCAGGCAGTGAGTGCAGGCGGACACCTTCAAAAGGTGTGAGCTCAGCCCCTGGGCTGGCTTGACTACGAACTCTGATGTGTCACGTCCTTGGCTCGGCATGCCATAGAGACAGCTACAATATGCCACGAGAGACGGGCAGACACAGTTCTCTGGAACTCAAGGTGGCAAAGGATGCTCTGCTGTGGCAAATCAGAGCAGCTTCATGATGGAGATGGTGATATCATCTACCAAAGTGTAAAAGGCCCGTCACCAGTGACAGTAACAGCTCACACACGCTGAACACTGGTCATGTGTGAGGAGCCGCCTGTGTACTTTCCTGCCTAAGCTGCATAAGGCAGGCAGCACCATCATTCCCGCTTCACCATGGGAAGTTCCTTCAACTGGGAACAAACTGAGGCTCAGAGCAACCACTTACCTAAGGTTACCCAGCTAAGAGAGTGGATGGGACTCGCACCCAAGCAGCATGACTCCAAAGCACACACACCACTGTCTGTGGTTCCCAAACTTTAGTATCACCTGGGGAGCCCACTAAGAATGTCTATTCCTGGCTGGGTGCAGTGGCTCACACCTGTAATCCCAGCACTTTGGGAGGCCGTGGCAGGCGGATCGCCTGAGGTCAGGAATTCAAGACCAGCCTTGCCAACAAGGTAAAACCATGCCTCTACTGAAAATACAAAAATCAGCCAGGTGTGGTGGCAGGTGCCTGTAATCCCAGCTACTTGGGAGGCTGAGGCAGGAGAATTGCTGAGCCCGGGAGGCGGAGGTTGCAATGAGCCAAGATTGTGCCAATGCCCTCTAGCCTGGGCAACAGAGTGAGGGCAAAACAAAAACCAAAACAGAATGCACATTTCTGACAAGCATTCTACGTGATTTTTTGTTTTGTTTTGATGGAATCTCACTCAGTGTCCCAGGCTGAAGGGCAGTGGCCCAAATCTCGGCTCACTGCAATCTCTGCTTCTCGGTTTCAAGGAATTCTCCTGCCTCAGCCTCTCGAGGAGCTGGGACTACACGCACATGCCATCATACCCAGCTAATTTTTTTTTTTTTCTTTTCTGAGACGGAGTCTAGCTCTGTCGCCCAGGATGGAGTGCAGTGGCGTGATCTCAGCTCACCGCAACCTCCGCATTCTGAGTTCAAGTGATTTTCCTGCCTCAGCCTCCCGAGTATCTGGGACTACAGGTGCGTGCCACCATGCCCCGCAGATTTTTTGTATTTGTAGTAGAGACGTGGTTTCACTGTGTTAGCCAGGACAGTCTCCATCTCCTGACCTCATGATCTGCCCGCCTCGGCCTCCCAAAGTGCTGGGATTACAGGTGAGCCACTGAGCCTGGCCCATGCCCAGCTAATTTTTGCATTTTAAGTACAGGGTGTCACCATATTGGCCAGGCTGGTCTCAAACTCCTGACCTCTGGTAATCCGCCTGCCTTGACCTCCCAAAGTGCTGGGATTACAGGCATGAGCCACTGTGCCCAGCCAACATTCTCGGTGATTCTAACACAGGTAGTTCTGGTTCTTCCTTGAGCAAAGGGCCTTGGCTTCCTCCCAGAGGCGGAACATGCAGTTCTCCCTCTGGGTGGTCCTTCACACAAGGCACTGGCTGCGGGTCTGGCAGGCCTGGGTTTTATCAAGCTCAGGACTAGCATTTTCTCTCTGTGAGATGTGGGGGCAGATCTGAGTTCCCTGAGCCTTGACCTTTTTACCTGTTAAATGAATCCAGCAAGGCCCACCACGCCAGACAGTGACACACAAGCAGCATTCGGTACCAAGTCCCCAATCCTCATCGCTTTGTGACTATGTTAAGAATGAAAATTGGGTCTCCATCCACCCAGGCCACACTATACCCGAGACTGGGGTGTGGAGAGTGCACAGCAGGTGCAAACAAGTGGGGCTGGCCACCTACCCCTCAAAGTCCTCATTGAGCTGCTCACAGAAGCCGTTGATGCTGGCCCAGTCGAGCTCCTTGTTCAGGGGGTTCGTGGCTCTGTCTGGAAAAGGAGAGCAGAGGTCACTGTGGCCCAGCAGTGGGATCCCCGCTTTTCCACTCCTGACTCTGGCAGAGGTGTGGTCAGGAGTGGGAGAGGAGTGTGACTGAGCATGTGGAAAAGTTCTCCCCTTGCCTCCGTGCCCCGACAGCCTCAAGACCTGAGCGTGGGTGTAAACGAACAGACGAGCACAGCTGCCCTCCAACACTTTAGAGACTACAGTTAGGGTCCTTCCCTTCCTCTCCACTCCCCTGCCCCTGCAGCTGGACCCCTCATGCCAGCCCCACCTCCTCTGATTTGGCTGAGTAGTGTCCTCACAATTCTCACGGAATTGGAATTTATGCTCAGGGGAGATCTAGAAGTAAGGGAGAAAACAGCATGGTCCTGCCCTCAAGGAACTGCGGGGGCCACGGGAAGCTAGGTTCTCAATAAACTGTGACAGAGGGACGCCAAGGAGCTGTGGAAACCGGGAGGAGGGGACTCAGTTCAGTTTGGGGCCGGGGAGGCTGCCTGGAAGAGGCAACACACAAGCAGGGACCAGAAGGACTCACCCAAGCTGGAGCTGGCCCACTTCTGACCCCACTCATGGCTGCATGGCCAGGAAAGATGCGGGTAACCGCACGAGGCAGAGCATGAGGGGCCTCAGTAAGGACTGTGAGTTTTACCTCCTGGCAGGTTCAAAAAGCCCTCTTTCCCTTGGAAGTGGCTCAGTGTCCCTTTCCCTAATCCTCTCCCCCTGCCCAGGGTAGCAGTGCTGGGTCACTTCTCTCTTCTGTTTCCCCCAGCTGGCTACAACACTGAACCCCAGCCACTCATGTCCAAACCTATCTCCCCTCAGCAAATGAATGAATGCATGAGCAGTCAGCTGCAGGAAGGCAGGGGTGAGGTTCTGGGGAAGTCTGAATCCAGAAATGGGCAGTGGCAAAAAAAGAGGGCAGACAGATCTATAAGAAGTGGGTGGTAAACATGACCAGATAGTTACCCCTTTAACCCTCAATACTAGTTAAACAACAATCTAGGTTACATGCTTCCCTGAACCTCCATTTCCCCAACTTGTAAAGTTGAAGTGAAATACGGATTTTTTTTTTTTTTGAGACAAAGTCTTGCTCTGTCACCCAGGATGGAAATGTATGGAGTGGATGGGGTGCAGTGACAAGATCTCGGCTCACTACAACCTCCGTCTCCCAGGTTCATGCAATTCTCCTGCCTCGGCCTCCCGAGTAGCTGGGATTATAGGCATCCACCACCATGCCTGGCTAATTTAAAAAAAATTTTTAGTAGAGATGGGGTTTCACCATGTTGGCCAGGCTGGTCACAAACTCCTGACCTCAAATATCTGCCCACCTCAGCCTCCCAAGGTGCTGGGAATACAGGTATGAGTGACTGCCTACAACCAAAATGTAGATTTTGGATGACAAAATACTTTTTGCATGGGAAGGCCAAGGGGGCAGCCAGAGCCCGATCTTCATTTCTCCACAGCCGGCTGGCTTCTAAGCATCACGCCTTCCCAGCCAGTTCCGCCCAAGCCTGAGCACCGAGCTGAGGGTGTGGAAGGACCCAGCCCAGGCGGTAGAACAGAGAAGGATCTGTGGACAGGAGGCTGGGGACTGACCCAGCCTGTGGTGCCTACCCTGGGCGATACATTATGGCAGGGGGCCCAAAGCCCTGGAATTCCAGTGGCTGGCAGCCATTCATCCAACTCAGACTTAAGTATTCTGGGTGCTGGGGCTCCAGCAGTGAACAAAGTCCCTGCCCTCCTGAAGCTCACTGCCCAGCAAGAGAAACAATTAATATTCAAATTAACAAACCCAGTTACTGCAGGGGGTTGCGAAATGTTACAGAAGAAAGCAAGGCAGGGAGAAGTGCAGAAAGCCTCCGGGGTCGGGGGCTACTCTCCGGGAAGGCTCTCAGAGCCCTGGGGAGCTGCTCTGCGGGAGGGCTCCCAGAGGTAATGCTGAGTTGAGATCAGAAGGACAAATGTTCTCTCTGGGTCTAGATCTCTGTTACAGGAGCCCCACAAGACTCTCCAGTCCCTCGGACAAATTGAAGCCCCTGTTGACCTCCTGGGATACCATGAATATGACACTTCTCACCCCAGGGGTAAGGGTAACTGTCTATTCTGCCTCCGAGTCCCCAGACAAAGCCTGGGGAACACCAGCCTAACATGAGAATCACTGCCCATTCAATGACATCCAGCTGGAAGACCCTAAAACAGGAAGTCTCTTCAAGTGTCAAAGACATGTGAGTCAGTGAGGTCAGAGCAGCTGATTCTGGACCGCTCCTGGGTCAGACGCCTGTGAAGAGGAAGCGCGGGCATCATGAGACATCATGTTTCTCCCCCTGCATCTGGCTTAAAGCCAGGGACTCCAGGTCCAAGGAGATCTGACTGACCTCCTTGGCCCTTGGCCCCTGACCCTCAGCCCTCTTAATTCTACCAGGGGGAGTACCCTTTCTAGCAGGCAGTTGGGGAGAACACTCAGGGAGGGAGGGAGGTGTTTCACAACAGGGGAAGACTCCACCCTGTCACTCCACAGTGCTGGCAATAACAGCAGTTACCTCAGCAGCCCAGACGCCTGTAAACTCAGCGCTTTGGCAGGCCAACGTGGGCAGATCACCTGAGGTCAGGAGTTTGGGATCAGCCTGGCCAACATGGTGAAACCCCGTCCCTAATAAAAATACAAAAATTAGCTGGGTGTGGTGGTGCACACCTGTAATCCCAGCTACTCAGGAGGCTGAGGCAGGAGGATTGCTTGAACCTGGGAGGTGGAGGTTGCAGTGAGCAGAGATCGTGCCATTGCACTCCAGCCTGGAGGACAAGAGCAAAACTGTGTCTCAAAAGAAAAAGAATAAGAAAAAGAAAAAAAAAAAAAAAAGAAGCTACCCTTTACCTTCACCCTCCACAGAGGAAGAGGGAAGATCTTACAATTCTGCAAGGACACAAAGGGGAAGGAAAGGAGAAAATCCCAGTCCCAATGTATCAGGGCCCAGGCAAACCCAGGTATCTCTAACTTCTGCCTGCTTTTAGACTCTCTGGACTCAGAAAACCACCACTGTTGCTAAACCTGAGAATGTTTTTTATGACCCACAGCTCAAGTCCTGTGTCTGAGATCAGTCAGCCCCAGTTGCTGCTGAGACCCAGGTGGACACTTGAGGCATTCACAACAGTCCAGGGCTGCTGAGTGCCCCTCTTCCACCCCCTTCCCCTCTGCTGGCCAGAATGACTCTCAAACAGCCCTGGAGATGATGTGGTTCTGGGGCCAACCTCATGGTTCAACTCTGCTCAAGCCTGGCTTAAAAGGGGCCAGCCATGACCCCAAACCACGCTGGTGGTGTGCCCGGGTCCAAGAGGCTTCTCTGAGGCCCTGGCAACCACGGGGCTCTAACAGCAGTTAAAACCTTGGGAAGAGCCTACACTAGACCAGGGAGAAGCCAGCCACGGTTTTCAGGGACAGAGTCCAGGAGCACGGCTGTGAGAGCGGAGGATCATCAGGGCTGTGGGTTAAGGAGCTCAAGTGGAGGGTTTGGGGCTAAGAAGCCTAAGCAATAGGAAGCTGTGTCTGAGGAGAAATAAGCAAAAAAAGGGATGCAGAGGCCTTTGAAGGAAGTTCAAGCAAGAGCTGGGAAAGGCATCTTGGAGGCTGAGGGTAGTGACAGGGTGCTTGGAATTATTAATACTTCTGGAGTGTAAGACTAGACCTTCCCAAGCCTGTAGAGTGCGGGGGTTTCTCACTGTGTGGCCAGAGACCGGGAGCGGGTGGCGGGAGTAATCATATGGGGCAGTGGGTCCTCCCTTCCTGGACGGGGTAATAAGCAGATATGAGTAGTTGTGGGCACCAGGAACGCCATGCAGGGCCAGAGAGTGGAGGATTCCGGGCCTGAGAATAGCAGGGTCCCTCCCTCCCGGGTATGAGATGCTACCCGGGGGGCCGCTACTCCGTGGAGCAACGTAAGCCTGGAGGTTGGAGGCTGCTCTCTCCTTCCCGGGGGTTCCCAACGCAGCTCACTCCCCCTCCCAGGGGTCGTGGCCCAGGGACCGGATGGGTGGGCGGCGCCAGCTCCCACCGCGGGGCCGCGCAACAGCAGGGGTCCTCCATAGCTACAGGATCTGAGGGGCCGACTCAGGACACCGCCCCTCCCGGGCCGGGGGCGGGGCGTGAGGAGGGGGCGCCCCGTACCCCGCCCCCGCCGAGAAGGGGACCGCCTCGTGCCCCCGGTTCCGGTTCCGGTCCGGCCCGCGCCCCTCCCGGACACTCACTGATTCGCGCCTCCAGAGTCTCCGGCTCCATCGCGGGCTCCATCCGCCACGGGCCCCCAGCCTCGGCACCGCCCCCCGCCCCCTGCAGCTCTCGCGGGACCTCCTGGGCACCGCCCTCCGCCGATTAAAGGAGCAACGTCGGCCCCGACGCGGGGGAGCGGCGCACGGGCGCGCTCCGCACCATGGAGAGGTCGACGAGCTCGCCTAGAGCGTCACCTACTTGCCCAACCCCTCCCTCAAGCGGCGTCTACGTCGTGGCTGGGAACGGCCGCCTGCCTTCCCCCTCCCGGCGCTCAGGCGCGAGAGGAAGCGGAGAGACTGGAGTCTAAGGGCACCACCATGGAAACCCCAAGGGACGGTCTAACTCGTTCTGCGTCACGGAGATGTCTGTGACCGCCTCCGGAAGAAAGCTTTGCGGCCATGTTGCTGAGGGGCTCTGAGGTCACTTCCGGAGCTCTGAGCGGGTACTTCCGCCTATAGGTGAACGTGGGAGAATCCCTTAAAAGGGCGATAAGGTGCGTTGGCCGCCGTGAAAATGACGAAAATAAGTCAGTTTCTTTTCTTTTCTTTTTTTTTTGAGATGGAGTCTTGCTCTGCCACCCAGGCTGTAGTGCAATGGCGCGATCTGGGCTCACTGCAACCTCTGCCTCCCGGGTTCAAGCGATTCTCCAGCCAGAGCCTCCTGAGTAGCTGGGATTACAGACGCCCACCACCACGCCCGGCTAAGTCGGTTTCTTGAGTTCTTACAGTATTCTGTGCGTTGTCCTAAGCACTAGTGGCAGTTAATCCATTTACTCCTGTCTCCTTACAACAAACCCACCAGATAATTAATCAGCCTGAGGCCGCCCAAGTGGCATATCCTGAACCCTGTACTGTCTCCTCCATTAATGAACTCTTTGCATTTGCTTTGCTCTATAATGGGCACAGGAGGAGAAAGACAAGACCAGATATTTGTTACAGTGTGATAGGGGAAGCCAACGGGGTAGTGGGAACACAGGAGAGGCTTCCTCCTCCAAACGGGTGGGGTGGGTGGGGGTGTTGTCAGGGGAGGAGTCGTGTCAGGGGAGGTTTCACAGAAAGTGATACTGTCTTTGGCTGAAAGACAGTCGGATTTCTCCACGTAGAGCTTGTGCGAGAAGATATTCAGGGAGGAAAGGAAGGATGAGTCCAGGGAATTTGAAGTATTTCAATGCGGCTCCCAGAGGGTATTTGCAGGAGATGCCTTGGAACTAGGCTGGGGCAAGATCACCAGGTCAATGTTTATTTTCTTTTTTCCTGTAAGCTGCGTTGGAGGTGTCATTACAGTTTAACGGATGGTAGCAAAGTCAGGCTTTTCTTGTAGAAAGGTCCAGGCAGCCGTGGGAAGAAGATACCGGTGAGCGCCAGACTGGAATCGGGGAGGACAGTACAAACAGACTTCCTAAGCTCGGCACCTTTTCTCCTATATCTTCCTCCATCAAAGACTTCCCTCGCCTTGTGACGTCACGACCTGGCGACGCCGGGTCCCCGACTCACCTGGGTCCATCGCGCTCCGTCCGTCGCCCCCACGCGGCCGGCTGGGAAACCGTCCCGTGGCGAGCTCCAGCGGTCCTGTGCTTGGGAGGGTTAAAGCTCGACTGAGACTAGGGAATCTGGCGAATCTGGTTCTGCCTTGGCGAGTGACCTCGACTCACCTTGCAGAACCGCAGTAATCTCATCCGGGAAGTGGGGAGGATGTGCTGGGTCAGTTTCTTCCCTAAACTAAACCATTCAGCGACTGGGATGCTTTTCTAAATTCTCTCCCACAGGCCATTGAGATTATACAGGAAAGTGATATGTACGCTTATTGCATTCCTCGACAAAAGCTGCAACACAGTGTGTACTTACAGCTTTTTGTGTCTTTTATTACTGAAATGTTTCCTGAACCTTTTACAATCCCCCTCCAAGAGGGGATTGCGTGTTCTGCCCCGTATCTCTCCTCCAAGTTTGCAAGTATGCGTACCTCCCAGCTCCTCTTCCCCGACCCCAGCCCTCCCTCACCAACGTTTCCAGGGTTGGAGGGGTTTCCTAGGAAAGAGCTGAGGTGTTGAATCCTTAGAGGTCAGCATGGCTCAGTTGATTGTAGCTGAGCTTTACCTGCCCTTCTCAGGGTTTCTTCAAGTCTCTCAGACCTGAAGCCATAAGTGGGGAGTTGGGATCAAGTTCTGTTTTATTTCCAAGGTGCTGTAGGCTCTGCTGTGCTGCGTTTCTCTGGGTGACCACATATGTCTAAGTCCCTTAGGCTGGGCATGGGGGGCTCACAGCTGTAATCCCAACACTTTGGGAGGCTGAGTCAGGAGGATCACTTGAACCCAGGAGTTTTGAGATCAGCCTGGGCAGCCGGAAAAAAAAAAAAAAATAGCGCTGAGCATGGTGGTACGCACCTATAGTCCCAGCTACTCCATATGGTGGGAGGATCACTTGAGCCCAGGAGATCAAGGCTGCAGTTAGCCGGCCCAGGAATGTCTGCCCAAAGTTAGAGAAACTTAACCTCTGCTGAGTCCACCCCATGCTCCCCAAGCCAACAGTTCCTGCCTGCTCTGGCTCCCCAAGGACCTTAGATCTGAGATGAGCTTATGTAGACTCACTTCAAGGTCTAACTACATGGATGGCATGGACCATCTCTGCTGCAGAGTGGGACTCTGGTCCTTAGGTTCCTCTGCCTCAGCTCTTCATAATATCAGCCTTTCCCCACTCTAGGTGTTCAAGTATACCAGGCAGGGTCATGTTTGCCAGTGACTGAATTGTGTGTCAACCCAGTGGGGGACAGATGGGGCTGGGGAATGATGAGTCTGAGCAACTCCCTTTTCCACACCCCCAGTGCCTATTCATTGGGTAGGAAGATGTAAATTACAGGGGTGTGGACACTGAGGCCGATGCTATGCTGTTACCCCACTGGCCAGAAGGAAAATAGACACCCTGGATTTCACCAATGGGAAGGCAATATGCAAATACTGCCGTGTGTTAGTTGGCTGGTGGCCAGTTACTGCTTTTCATTCTTGTGCTCTAGCACTTGGAGTTTACAGCATGACTTTGAGGTCGAGGTTACATAAGAAAGCAATTAATGATTCAGTGCCCACCTTGTGCCGAGTCCTGTGGCAGGAGAGGAGAGGACGTTGCGGGGAATAAGAGAAACAAGGCCCTGCCCTGGTAGAATTTGCATTCAAGTAAGCTACTCAGCCCGTAAATGAACAATATATTTTCAGATCGGATGGTGCCACAGAGACAATCAGTCGAGAAGCTGTTGTCTGGCAGGGCTGGCATAGGTCCTGTGTGGGTTTATTCAAAGTGCTGCAGAGGAGGGTGAGAGACCAATTACCCTACAGGTGGCTGAATGAGGGTAAGACTAGAAGGGGCAGTGAATGGAAAATGAGGAGGAATTTCCTCCCAAAAGGTGGCTGGGGGGGGAGATTGTGTTTGCTAAATAAAATCTTTTTATTTATTGTTGAGATGGAGTCTCATTCTGTCCCAGGCTGGAGTACAGTGGTGTGATCTTGCCTCACTGCAACCTCCACCTCCCAGCTTCAAGCAGTTCTCCTGCTTCAGCCTCCCAAGTAGCTAGAACTACAGGCACACGCCACCATGCCCAGCTAATTTTGCTTGTTTGTTTATTTACTTATTTATTTTTGAGATGCAGTCTCCCTCTGTCACCCAGGCTGGAGTGCAGTGGCACAATCTCCGCTCACTGCAGCCTCCACCTCCTGGGTTCCAGCGATTCTCCTGCCTCAGCCTCTCGAGTGGCTGGGATTACAAGCATGCACCACCATGCCCAGCTAACTTTTGTATGTTTAGTAGAGACGAGATTTCACTGTGTTGCCCAGGCTAGTCTCGAACTCCTGACCTCTGGTGATCCACCCACCTGGGCCTCCCAAAGGGCTGGGATTATAGGCATGAGCCACCATAGTGTCGCTGCTAAATAAAGCCTTTAGCATGGGGGAGGATGGCAAGGCTGGAGGGAAGGAAGTGCAGGGCAGGATAGTGCAGAGCTGTGTGACTTTGGGTGAGTCACTTCACCTCCCCAGCTTCGGTTGCTGGAGGGTTAGAAATAACATGGACATGGCTGGGTGCGGTGGCTCAGGCCTGTAATCCCAGCACTTTGGGAAGCTGAGGCGGGGGATCACCTGAGGTCAGGAGTTCAAGACCAGCCTGGCCAATATGGTGAAACCCTGTCTCTTTAAAAATACAAAAATTAGCCTGGTGTGACGGCAGGTGCCTGTAATCCCAGCTACTCGGGAGGCTGAGGTGGGAGAATCGCTTGAACCGGGGAGGCAGAGGTTGCATTAACTGAGATCAAGCCACTGCACTGCAGCCTGGGAGACAGAAAACACTCCATCTCAAAAAAAAAAAGAAAAAAGAAAAAGAAATAACATGTACATTACCTAGCACATGGTAGGCACTCTATAAATTCTAAATAAAGAAGTCTCCACCAGTCTGGGCAATATGGTGAGACCCTGTCTCCATAAAAAACTTAAAAATTAGTCCAGCATGGTGGTCCCCGATACTTGAGAGGCTGAGGTGGGAGGATGGCTGGACCCAGCAGGTTGAGGCTACAATGAGCTGTGATTGCACTGCTGCACTCCAGCCTGGGCGACAGAGATTGGCGCTGTCTCAAAAAGAAAAAAAAAAAAGGCTCCAAATTGTGGCTGCTATTTGTATATTGGGAGAGGCCTTCAGGTTCATGCCCTCGGTTTAGGGCTTTGGTCTTACCCTTTTGCTTCCTTTCCCCCAGAGCGTATACCTTCAAAGCACCTGTCTTCACCTCTCCCGCCTTGTCCTCCCTACAGCCCTGCACACTGGCACTTTGTCTCCCTGCTTCCCTGCAGGACAAGGACTTCAAGGACAGCAGGAAAGACTTGGATCAGCTCCAAGGAAGGACTTCCTTGTCTTTCAGAGTTGCAGCTGCTGGGGGGAGGGGATCAGAATGCAGTGCTCACAGAGTTAGAGAATTCTGGAGTGGGAAGAAATCTTGGAGATCATCTATCTAGTCCACAGAGTTTTCATCTTTTGTGGTAGATACCCAATTTAAGAAATACATTTACATCAGGATGGGGTGAATTCAGGTTTTGTGGAGCCTGAAACTTGTAAAAAATTGTGGAACTTCTGAGAAAAAAAGGATATAAAATGACTAATGCAAAAGTATATATTTATTTAGAGTGAGAAATAAATTACAGACTTTAAAATGTTGGCAAATACCATAATCATTAAATCAGAACAATAAGATATTTTTACTTAGGCACCTGACATGCCTCTGTAATAGGTTTTTCTCTACAGTCTTGGGCTACATGCTTGTTATGTAGCAATGATTTTATTTTACATTCTATTTCTATTTTTAATTTTTTGAGATAGAGTCTCACTGTGTCACCCAGGCTGGAGTGCAGTGCCATTGACCTCAGCTCACTGCAACCTCTGGTTCCTGGGTTCAAGTGATTCTCCTGCCTCAGCCACCCAAGTAGCTGGAACTATAAGCATGTGCCACCACGCCTGGCTAATTTTTGTATTTTTGGTAGAGGTGGGGGTTTCACCATGTTGGCCAGGCTGGTCTCGAACTTTTGACCTCGGGTGATCCACCCATCTCAGCCTTCCAAAGTGCTGGGATTTAAGGCATGAGTCACCACACCCAGACCTGTTTTTTTGTATTTTTAGGAGAGTCCAGGTTTCACCATGTTGGCCAGGCTGGTCTCGAACTCCTGGCCTCAAGTTATCTGCCCGCCCTGGCCTCCCAAAGTGCTGGGATTACAGGATGACCCACCATACCTGGCCTCTATTTTTATTTTTTTAGAGATGGGGTCTTACTTTGTCATCCAGGCTGGAGTACAGTGTCATGATCATAGTCCACTGCAGCCTTGAACTTCTGGGCACAAGGAATCCTCCTGCCTCACCCTTCCCAGTGGCAGGGACTGCAGACATGCATCACCATGCCTAGTTTATATTTTCTTTTTTTTTTTTGAGAGGGAGTCTGGCTCCATTGCCCAGGCTGGAGTGCAGTGGCACAATGTAGGCTCACCGCAACCTCCATCTCCCAGGTTCAAGCGATTCTCTTGCCTCAGACTCCTGAGTAGCTTGTACTACAGGTATGTGCCACCATGCCTGGGTATGTATTTTATTTTTTTTTTTTTTGAGATAGAGTCTCTGTTGCCCAGGTTGGAATGCATTGGCTTGACCTCGGCTCTCTATAACCTCCACCTCCTGGGTTCAAGCGATTCTGCCTCAGACTCCAGAGTAGGTGGGATTACAGGCATGCACCACCATGCCTGGCTAACTTTTGTATTTTTAGTAGAGACGAGGTTTCACCATGTTGGCCAGGCTCAGGTGATGCGCCCGCCTCAGGGTCCGAAGGTGCTGGGATTCCAGGCGTGAGCCGCCACACCCAGCCTGTAGCATATCTTTTCCATAAAGGGAAAGAAAAGTCAGCTTTCTGGCATGGTTGCTCGAAAAATGTTTTTTTACTTTTTTATTTTGGGGAAGTTTTTCTCAGTGTCATCTTGTGTTGTTGGTAATGTGTTACATGCTGAGACACAGCCCCGTGTGTCATGTCGTGTGTGCCATGCAAATCATGAGGTGTAGAACATTTGCTGTTTGCAGTGCTGCTTCAGGTTTGTGCTCTACAAGAAAGGCATTCTGATTAGTTTGACAGCCTGTGATTGCTAACAAAAAACCAAATCTTTTGTGATACACTTGTAATTACATACGCAACGTTATTAACTATATTCCCAATAGGCAGGAATTCTGTTCTAACCAAGTATCAATGGGAACTGAATCATCCATTTATAATTTAATGCATCTGATCATTAGAAGAATTTTCTTTTTTCTTTTTCTTTTTTTTTTTTTTTTTGAGACAGATTCTTGCTCTGTCACCAGGCTGGAGTGCAGTGGTGCAATCTCGGCTCACTGCAACCTCTGCCTCCCAGGTTCAAGCGATTCTCCTGCTTCAGCCTCCCAAGTAGCTGGGACTACAGGTGCACACCACCATGCCCAGCTAATTTTTGTATTTTTAGTAGAGATGGGGTTTCACCATGTTGGCCAGGATGGTCCCGATCTCTTGACCTCGTGATCTGGCTGCCTCAGCCGCCCAAAGTGTTGGGACTACAGGCATGAGCCCGCGCCTGGCCAATTGGAGGAATTTTCTACAGACTAGCTTCTGCTTCCCTACAATGCAGATCTTATTTCTCCTCCCTGGACCACATTCTTTGCATGTCGGGCATCTAGGATATAAACTGTGGTCACAGAGTGACCCCTCTCCCTGCACGTTTAGGTCAGGATCCCAGGTGTGTCGGTGGAGGGCAGGGGTAGGAGTGTTTCTGGAAGCCACTAGCAATCATGCAACTTCATAGAAGTGACTGTGAACCTTAAAACTGTAACCGACTGATTTCAATTTTTTTTTTTTGAGGAGGGGTCTCATTCTGTTGCCCAGGCTGGAGTGCAGTGGCATGATCTCGGCTCACTGCAGCCTCCACCTGCTGGACTCCAGTGATTCTTCTGCCTCAGCCTCTCGAGTAGCTGCGATTACAGGTGCACACCACCACGCCTGGCTCATTTTGTTAAAAATTTATTTTTAGTAGAGACGGGGTTTTACTATATGTTGGCCAGGCTGGTGTCAAACTCCTGACCTCAAGTGACCCACCCACCTCAGCCTCCCAAAGTGCTGGGATTATAGGCATGACTCACCATGCCTGGCCAATTTCAAATTAAGTGTATGTTCAACTCAGCCTGCCATTAGTAGGGTCTCAAAATGCTATGGCCACCTCAGTACCCCCTTCATCGGGGAAGTGTCTTATCTTGGGAAGTCCCAGTAGTCCTGTGTTGTGTATCTCTTCTTTTTCTGAGACGGAGTCTCGCTCTGTTGCCCAGGATGAAGTACAATGGTGCGATCTCGGCTCACTGCAACCTCCGCCTCCCAGGTTCAAGCACAAAGTCAGTGCTCAGTTATCCCCAGAAATCACGACACACTTGCACAAAGGGCCACGTTCACAGATGATCATTCAGCTTTGCTCGCAAAAGTCAAAGATTAGAAACACCTAAATGTCCACCAGTAGGCGACTGGATGAAAATGTCTAAGGTGGAATACGTCCCAGCCTTTATAAAGAGAAAAGTGTGCTGGGCATGGTAGCTCATGCCTGTAATTCCAGCACTTTAGGAGGCTGAGGCAGGAGGATCACCTAAGTCAGGAGTTCAAGACCAGGCTGGCCAACCTGGTGGGATCCCCGTCTTTACTAAAAATATAAAAACTTAGCTGGATGTGGTGGTTTACGCCTGTAATCCTAGCTATTCACGAGGCTGAGGCAGGAGAATCACTTGAGCCTGGGAAAAATTTAAAAAAAAAAAACAAGGCCAGGCGTGGTGGCTCACGCCTGTAATCCCAGCACTTTGGGAGGCCGAGGCAGGTGAATCATGAGGTCAAGAGATCGAGACCATCCTGGTCAACACGGTGAAACCCCGTCTCTACTAAAAATACAAAAACATTAGCTGGGCATGGTGGCGCGTGCCTGTAATCCCAGCTACTGAGGAGGTTGAGGCAGGAGAATTGCCTGAACCCAGGAGGCGGAGGTTGCTGTGAGCCGAGATCACGCCATTGCACTCCAGCCTGGGTAACAAGAGTGAAACTCCATCTCAAAAAATAAATAAATAAATAAAAATAAAAAAACAAGAGAAAAGTGGCTTACTGATATGGAACCACTTCCAAGATACATTGTTAGCATGGTGGCTCATGCCTATAATCCTAGCACTTTGGGAGGCCAAGGCAGGAGGATTGCTTAAGCTCAGGAGTTAAAGACCAGCCTGGGCAACATGGCAAAATCCTGTCTCTACAAAAAGTATAAAAATTAGCCAGATGTGTTGGCAGGTACCTGTAGTCCCAGCTACTTGGGGTAGGGGGGTGGCTGAGGCAGGAGAATCACTTGAGCCTAGGGGGTTGAGGCTGCAGGGAGCCATGTTCGAGTCCCTGCTCTCCAGCCTAGGTGACAGAGTGAGACCCTGTCTGGAAAAAAAAAAAAAAAAAAGCAGTGTGTCTGGCATGTTTTCACCTGCATGGCACACAATCCCTGGAAAGAAGCATGAGAAAGATATTGGCTGTGGGGGATTGAGAAAAAAAAGGAGGCTTGCTTTTCCCTGTAAAACCCTTTTGAGCTGTGTAAAGTGTTTTCATCACATGCTTGTCTTAATTTGCCATTTTTTTTAAGGTAGAGAGGTTCAGCAATTGACAAGCTGTTTTTCTTCCCAATTTAGATTATTCTTTTAGTGGCCAGCAGGGGGAGGCAAATGCTTTCTCTCTTCAAACATCTAAATCTTGACAACCACCTAAAAAAGTGGTGTCTGTTTAAAAAAAATTGTTTATAGCCATTACTAGAGAGAGAAAAAACAATGGTGGCTGTAATCACTCTTCCAGAGGCAGGAGAATCGCTTGATTCAGGAGGTGGAGGTTGCAGTGAGCTGATATTGCACCACTGCACTCCAGCCTGGGCGACAAAGCAGGACTCTGTCTTAAAAAAAAAAAAAAAAAAAAAAAAGTGGTGGCTGTACTTTGTGGCAGGGGTGTGGAACTCACCTTATAAGTTGGGGCTTTAGGCTGAGTGCAGTGGCTCATGCCTGTAATCCTAGCACTTTGGGAGTCTGAGGCAGGCAGATCATGAGGTCAGGATTTTGAAATTAGCCTGGCCAGCATGATGAAACCCCATCTCTACCAAAAATACAAAAATCAGCTGGGCATGGTAGCAGGTGCCTGTAGTTCCAGCTACTCCGGAGGGTGAGGCAGGAGAATCGATTGAACCTGGGAGGCGGGGGTTGCCATGAGCGGAGATCGCAGCATGTGCTCCAGCCTGGGCGACGGAGCGAGACTCCCTCTCAAAAAAAAAAAAAAAAAAAAAAAAAGTTGGGGACTTGAAAGCCAGTGAAAATAAGTTGCTATTTTGAACTCCAGGGAAACCACAATTTTAAAAAATAGCTTTATTGACTGTAATCCCAGAACTTTGTGAGGCCGAGGCAGGTGGATCACTTGAGCTCAGGAGTTTGAGACCAGTCTTGGCAACCTGGCAAAACCCAGGCTCTACCAAAAATATAAAAATGGTGGTGGTATGCGCCTGTGGTCCCAGCTACTTGAGGGCCTGAGGTGGGAGGATGGCTCTGCAGTGGGTGAAACTGCAGTGAGCCGTGGTCATGCCACTGCACTCCAGCCTGGGTGACAAAGTGAGACCCTGTTAAAAAAAAAAACAAAACCACTATTAATTTTAAAAAATTGTGGCCAAATATATATAACAAAAGTATTCAATCTTAACCAATTTTTTTGAGTTTGGGTCTCGCTCTGTCATTCCGGCTAGAAGGCAGTGGCACAATCAGAAGTCATTGCAGCCTCAAACTCTGGAGCTCATGCAGTCGTCACCCCTCAGCTCCCCGAGTAGCTGGAACTACAGACTCACACCACCATGCCTGCCTCCATTTTAACCATCTTTGTTTTTTTTTGAAACAGAGTCTCACTCTGTCTCCAGGCTGGAGAGCAGTGGCACAACCTCAGCTCACTGCAGCCTCCGCCTCCTGGGTTCAAGCAATTCTCGTGCCTCAGCCTCCTGAGTTAGCTGGGACTATAGGCATGTGCCACCACACTCGGCTGATTTTTGAATTTTTAGTAGAGATGGAGTTTCATCATGTTGGCCAGGCTGGTCTCGAACTCCTGACCTCAAGTGATCTACCTGCTTCAGCCTCTCAAAAGTGCTGGGATTGCAGGCATGAATCACCACACCTGGCCAATGTTAACCATCTTTAAATATGTGATTTGGTGGCATTCATTACATTTATAATGTTGTGCGACCAGCAGCATCTATTCCTAAAACTCTTTCATCACCCCAAACAGAAGCTCTATACCCGTTAAACAATAACTCTGTGGTTCTCCCATCCCCTCAGCCCCTGGTAACTTCTAATCTACTTTCTGTCTCTATAAATTATCTATTGTAAATATTTCATATAAGTAGAATCATATAATATTTGTCCTTTTGCGTTTGGCTTCTTTCATTGAGCAAAATGTTTTCAAGTTTCATCTGTACTGTAGCATATAGCGTGTATCAGCACCTCACCCCTTTTCATGACTGAATAATATTCCATTGTCTGTGTACCCCATATTTTGTTTATTCATTCATCTTTTTTTTTTTTTTTTTTGAGATGGAGTCTCACTCTGTCACTCAGGCTGGAGTGCAGTAGCGTGATCTCGGCTCATTGCAACCTCTGCCTCTCGGGTTCAAGCGATTCTCCTGCCTCAGCCTCCTGAGTAGCTGGGATTACAGGCACGCACCACCATGCTTGGCTAATTTTTGTATTTTTAGTAGAGACAGGGTTTCACTATATTGGCCAGGCTGGTCTTGAGCTCCTAACCTCATGATCTGCCCGCCTTGGCCTCCCGAAGTGCTGGGATTACAGGCGTGAGCCACTGTGACCAGCTAGTCTTTTATTTTGAGACAAGGTCTTGCTCTGTTGCCCAGGCTGGGGCATGGTGGTATAATCACAGGTCACTGCAGCTTTGGCCTCTTAGGCTTAAATGATTCTCCCACCTCAGCTTCCCAAGTAGCTGGAACTACAGGTGTGTGCCACCGCACCTGGCTAATTAATTTTCTTTTTTTTTGAGACGGAGTTTTGCTCTTGTTACCCAGGCTGGGGAGCAATGGCGTGATCTCAGCTCACTGCAACCTCCGCCTCCTGGGTTTAAGCAATTCTCCGGCCTCAGCCTCCCGAGTAGCTAGCACTACAGCGCGCACCACCATGCCCAGCTAATTTTTTTTGTATTTTTAGTAGAGACGGGGTTTCACCATGTTGACCAGGATGATCTCGATCTCTTGACCTCGTGATCCACCTGCCTCGGCCTCCCAAAGTGCTGGGATTATAGGCGTGAACCACCGCGCCCAGCCTATTTTTTTTTATTTTTTTATTTTTTTTTTTAGTCGGAGTTTCGCTCTTCAGGCTGGAGTGCAGTGGCGCGATCTCGGCTCACCGCAACCTCCGCCTCCTGGGTTCAGGCAATTCTCCTGCCTCAGCCTCCTGAGTAGCTGGGATTACAGGCACGTGCCACCACGCCCAGCTAATTTTTTGTATTTTTAGTAGAGACGGGGTTTCACCATGTTGACCAGGATGGTCTTGATCTCTTGACCTCGTGATCCACCCGCCTCGGCCTCCCAAAGTGCTGGGATTACAGGCGTGAGCCACCGCGCCCGGCCTTTTTTTTTTTTTTTTTTGTATAGACAAGGTCTCACGATGTTGTTGAGGCTGGTCTCGAACTTCTGGATTCAATCAGTCCTCCTGCCTCGCCCTCCCATAGTGTTGGGATTACAGGTGTGAGCCACCATGCCCGGCTTCTTTCATCTGTTGGTAGATGCTTGGGTTTTTCCGCCTTTGGTCTGGTAAATAGTGTTGCTATGAACATCGGTTTACAAATATTAGTCTGAGTTCCTGCTTTCAATTCCTTTGGGTATGTACATAATTGGGAGTGGAGTTGCTAGATCATATGGTAATTCTATGTTTAGCTTTTTGAGGAACTGCCAAACTATGTATCGTAGCAGCTGCAACATTTTATATTCCCACTAGCAGCATACTATACAAGAATTGAAATTTTTTTTTTTTTTGAGATGGAGTCTTGCTCTGTCTCCCAGGCTGGAGTGCAGTGGCTCAATCTTGGCTCACCGCAACCTCCTCCTCCCAGGTTCAAATGATTCTTGTGCCTCAGCCTCCTGAGTAACTGGGATTACAGGCAGGAGCCACCATGCCCCACTAATTTTTGTATTTTTAGTACAGACGGGGTTTCACCATGTTTGGCCAGGCTGGTCGAAAACTCCTGACCTCAGGTGATCTGCCTGCCTCGGCCTTCCAAAGTACTGGGATTACAGGTGTGGGCCACCGCACCTGGCCAAGAGTTGAAACCTTAATTTATAAAGCCAAACAAGTGTCAGTTGCTTGCTAGGAAATGGAGAACCAGTGCCCAGGTCTCTTAACCTCTTGGCAAAATTGACTCCTGTGCTGGGCTGATGATGTGCAGCGTGAAGGTCAGAGAGGGAAGGCCTGGAGGACCCTGGAATTCTGCCAGGAATAACGGCAGGCCAGTGAAACCCTCAGCTTGGGAGGTGGGTGGTAGGGGCAGGAGGAGGTGGCCGAGGGGGAAACTGAGACCCAGAGATCCTTAGACATTGAGCGAGCTGTAGGTCATCATGCCCAACCTCTTTTGCTGCTGCTGGGAAACGAGGGTTGGGGCTGTCACTGTCACATGTGCGGAGGAGAGAATGCCGGCTCCAGGCAGGTCCCAGGTGAGCACCTCATTAGTAAGCTCACGATGCAGGCGAGAGGCCTCGAAATGGCCCAGTGTGTGTGGTATGCTCAGTAAATGCCAGACAACTAGCTATTAAACACAGAATAATAATAGTTGAGTACCTACTATGTGCCATATTCTGTATGCCAAGCCCATTACATACATTCGCTAGGAAACTGAGGCTACCTGGCCTGCCCAAGGTCACACAGCCGGTAAGAGGCAGCAAGGACTTGAGGCCAGTGTCGTTCCATGGAGGTGCCTGAGTCGGCAGCAGCTCCGGACACCCAACCGCAGTCTCATCTGCTCTCCTGCGGCCCGTGGTCTCCCCAGGGGCTCTGGGAATTAGGTGAGGATTCATGACTGGTCTGTTTGGTGGGTCTCCAGGGTTTTGAACTTGCCCTGCAAGGGTATGATGGGGCCCAGGTCCTGCTCCCATCCTAAAAAGAAAGGGTCGGCTTCTGAAATGGACCTTTCCCTGAAGGCCTGTACCTGTTGATTTTAGGGGCCCCTGGAATCCTTCGGATTCTGATTCTGGGAGGTGAGGCCCTGGGGTCTTGTGGCTGCTTCTCCTGGAGGACGGAGGCTTATGTAGGTAGAGGGTACTGCTGGGGTGTCGGGAGCCCAGATGGTCCTGAGACCGCAGCCATCAGGAGAGCAGTGATGCAGCGGGTGCTGCGTGGCCCAGGGCAGAGCCAGGGCCAACTGTGAGAGGGACAGGATTGTCCCCAGGGACAGACTTCAAGAAGAGGGGGACTTCCAGTGGCCTTGGGTGCTCAGGGTGGACAGAAGCCTTGGGAGTGAGTGTGCTCCTAAGACTAGCACCGCACTTGGCAGAGGACCTCCTCTGGTTGTTTACCACGGTAGGGACAGATAAATGCTCCTCTCCCGGCTTGGCAGACACAAAGATGGAGGCGGATGTAGTCCTGCCCTTGGCAGATAGAATCCTGCCAGAAGCTGGGGCGGGGTGGGAATGCTGGGGTGAGCAGCAGTGCCTCATTGCTTCTGCTGTTTTACTCTCTCCTCACCATCCCCAGGTATCTGCCTGCATGGACAGCTGGGACTGGGTGATTAAGCTGTAGAAGGCTCAGGCTGGGCACGGTGGCTCACACCTGTAATCCCAGCATTTTGGGAGGCTGAGGCAGGTGGATCACCTGAGGTCAGGTGTTCAAGACCAGCCTGGCCAACATGGTGAAATCCTGTCTCTACTACAAATACAAAAATTAGCCCGGTGTGATGGCAGGTGCCTATAATCCCAGCTACTTGAGAGGCTCAGGCAGGAGAATCACTTGAACCTGGGAGGCAGAGGTTGCTGTGAGCCAAGATCGCACCACTGCACCCCAGCCTGGGCAACAGAGTGAAACTCCATCTAAAAAAAAAACAAAAGGCTCCACTGTCCATGGAACGACGGTGTGGCCTGGGCCAGGGAGAAGGAATTGCACTCACTGTGCTCAGGACTCAGGTCTCCCTTTCTGAGGAAGAGCACTGAAGGACCACCCAAGTCACAGGAGCGGCTTGGTTTACCTCTTCAATTTCTAAAGACACAGAGTGAAAAATCTTCTTGTCACTTACAGGAAGCTGGACACAGAACTTGATCTTTTCTGTAAATTCACCCAGCACCACATGTGTGTAAGTCGGTGTGGCCCTGAGAAGGAGCCTTCCTGGTTCAAAAGGCTGAGATAATACACCACGGAGGGGGCAAGAGGGAGGGAGGGAGGGGCTGTGCCTCACTGGATTGGAGCCCCTTTGGGGCTCTCCGATGAGTACTTCCAGCTGCCCATCCACCATCCACCCATCCACCCCTCCCTCCACCTCCTCACCCGTCCACCAAATTAGTCATGTACCTTTTTTTCTTTTTTTTTGAGTTAGAATTTCACTCTGTCATCCAGGCTGGAGTACAATGGTGCAATCTCAGCTCACTGCAGCCTCCTGGGTTCAAGTGATTCTCCTCCCTCAGCCTCCCTAGTTACTGGGACTACAGGCACCTACCACCACGCTCAGCTAATTTTTAGTAGAGACGGGATTTCACCATGTTGGCCAGGCTGGTCTTGAACTCCTGACCTCAGGTGATCTGTACACCCTGGCCTCCCAAAGTGCTGGGATTTACAGGTGTGAGCCACTGCGCCAGACACCATTCACCTTTTCATCCGCTCATGTACCCATTCATCTATCCATCCATCCGTCTATCTGTTCATCCATCTACCCACTCACCTTTGAGTTAAAACTGACGTGTTAAGGTCAAACTGCATTTCTTTCCTCTGCTCTTATAGTACAACAATCAATACAAAAGACTTCTCTGACCAAATGGTGGTGCGCCAAATGGTGGTGCGGGAGGGGGTTGTGGCATTCTCCAGCAACAAGCAAGGAGTCGATTCTGTGTTGGCTGCCAATCAGCTGGCTGTCTTCTGATTCAATTCCGACACCATCTACCTGGAGATGGCGTCAGATGCCACAGGTCGAGGGCTCAGTCCCACGAGACTGATTCCTCTCTCCCTCCACACCAGTTGCAAGTCTGAGCCTCTGGACTTCAAGTGGGGATGCCACAACCCCTCTTTGGTTTCAGTTAATTTGCTAGAGTGACTCACAGAACTCAGGGAAACACTTATGTTTACTGGTCTACTATAAAGGATGTTAGAAAACATACAGATGAAAAGATGCGTAGGGCAGGTTACAGGGAAGGGGCTTCCCCCACCTCTCACCTGGGGGTCCCATCCTTCAGAAACCACCATTCGTTCAGCTATCTCAGAAGCTGCCCAAACTCTATCCCCCGGGCCTTTTCTGGGGACCTCATTGGGCCGGCATGATTGACCTCTGAGTAGAACTGTGAATGGGGAGAAAGATCTGATGGAATATTAATGGACGAGTGTGGAACCCCAGCAAGGCCTGTGTGTTCAGATTCTTCATGGCCTCTCTGTGCAGCACTTCTTACTCCAAGGGATGGGGCAGGACCCCTTCTGAAATGAGGGTCTTATATAATCAAAGTAGCTCAGAGTATTTCTTCAAGGAAGAATTTCTGTTCTTTTTGGGTTTTTTTAGACAGAGTCTCACTCTTGTCACCCAGGTGGGAGTGCAATGGCATGACCTCAGCTCACTGCAACCTCCGCCTCCTGGGTTCAAGCGGTTCTCCTGCCTCAGCTTCCTGAGTAGCTGGGATTACAGGTGCCCCTCACCATGCCCGGTTAACATTTTTGTATTTTTAGTAGAGCACAGGGTTTCGCCATGTTGGCCAGGCTGGTCTCGAACTCCTGACCTCAAGTGATCTGCCCGCCTCAGCTTCCCAAAGTACTGGGACTACAGGCATGAGCCACCATACCTGGCCAGAATTTCTGTTCTAAGACAGAAAGGCGGGGGGAAATTCCTACCATGAGGAGAGAGAGCAGCAGGTGAAGGAAGGGCAGGCGAAGAGTCTGTTTTCTGAGCCTGTTCCTGAGGCCGAAAGCACCCCAACATTATAACAAGACACTAACATAGGCTATGAGTTATAGCCAGAAACCACGGGCAAAAACCTATTTTCTGTATATATAGAATAGTATCACAGCACCCATCAGCCATCCAACTGTCCATCCGTCCACCCACCTTTGAGTTAAAACTGACATGATGAAAAGCTCAATCCAGCCAAGAGCTGCAGAAGAGTCCCAGGCGGAGGGAACAGGACAGAAGGACAGAAGGACAGAAGGATAGAATGAGCCTGGTGGATTCAAGGATGTCACTGTGGCCAGGGGGTCGGTGGGGTGAGATGGGGCTGCGAGGTGGACAAGACCCGATCTTGTGGGCTGGTCAGCTGAGAGGGGAGTTTAGATTTTATTCTAAGTACAAGGAGAAACCTGGAGGGTTTCAAAGCAGGAGAGTGGGATGTTGTCATTTACTTTTTTTTTTTTTTTTTTTTTTTTTGAGATGGAGTCTCGCTCTGTGTCCTAGGCTGGAGTGCAGTGGCGCGATCTTGGCTCACTGCAACCTCTGCATCCCAAATTCAAATGATTCTCCTGCCTCAGCCTCCCAAGCAGCTGGGACTACAGGCTCACGCCACCATGCCGGCTAATTTTTTGTATTTTTAGTAGTGAGGAGGTTTCACCGTGTTAGCCAGGGTGGTCTTGATCTCTTGACCTTGTGATCCGACCACCTCGGCCTCCCAAAGTGCTGGGATTACAAACGTGAACCACCACACCCAGCCGTCATTTACGTCTTACAAAGAACCAGTGGTTGTTGGAAGGATTGTGGGAGCAGGAGTGGAGAAAGGGAGACAGCTAGGTGGCTTCAGCCTGTTCCCTCCTAAGTCTCCAAATTCCTTCTTCCTTCAAGGCCCCACCCTGATTCCAGGTGAGATGGGATGACCCCAGAGCTCCAGGGGACCTGGGTGGTCCTGGAGGGACACTAGCTGGGGAGGGTGGCCAGGTGTGGCCAGCTGTTGGGGTGTAGAGAGGGGCCCTGGAACCTGGCTGTCAGGTTAAACAGGAAGATCCCTGGGCCGGATGAGGCGACAGCTCTGTGGATGTCCCCTGAAGGAGAGACAGTTGGCTGGTCAGAGCTGCAGGAGCAGGGGACTCCTAACCTCAGGCAGCCTAAACATTGCGGAGACCTGATAGTCATGTGTGTAGATCCAGGATGCTCTCCATCTCTTGACCTCCTCATCTGTCTGCCTTGGCCTCCCAAAGTACTGGGATTACAGATGTGAGCCACCTTTGTATAAGAAATTTCTTAGGCCGGGCGTGGTGGCTCACGCCTATAATCCCAGCACTTTGGGAGGCCGAGGCGGGTGGATCACGAGGTCAAGAGATCGAGGCCATCCTGGTCAACATGGTGAAACCCCGTCTCTACTAAAACTACAAAAAATGAGCTGGGCATGGTGGCGCGTGCCTGTAATCCCAGCTACTCAGGAGGCTGAGGCAGAAGAATTGCCTGAACCCAGGAGGCGGAGGTTGCAGTGAGCCGAGATCGTGCCATTGCACTCCAGCCTGGATAACAAGAGTGAAACTCTGTCTCAAAAAAAAAAAAAAAAAAGAAAAAAAAA
>NW_022437100.1:1243638-1259385 GCF_009761245.1 Sapajus apella | reverse complement strand
TGTTTTCTGTTGTGGCTACAGGAAGGAGTTTAGGACAAGGCCTTGGGTTCAAATTTCAAATCCTTTTCTGCTATGAGTTTCAGATTTTCTACTTGGGGAAGAGACTGACTTGGTCCCAGTAATTTTTCAAAATAACAGAGACCAAAGTTGAGTTCAGTTCCTTAAAGATTCTCTTATCTCTGATCCAGCTCTTGGGACAAAGGAGATCAGTGAGGAGAGGGTGAGACTGGAGATTGCAGGAAGAACTGGAAGAAAACAAGCCTATAAGGGGCAGAGGCTCCCTGGGGCATAGGGATGCACCGTAATCATCATCAACAACAGTCTTCCCATTACTGAGCACCTACTATGTGCTAAGGATTGTACAGGGCTCTTTTCACACGTTGTCTTGTGGTGATCCACATAGCAGCCTTTGAGTGGGTTACTACCACCCCTATTCTATTTTTTTATTATTTTTTGAGATAAGATTGTCCAGGCTGGAGTGCAGTGACATAGTAACGGCTAACTGCAGCCTTGACCTCCTGGGCTCAAGTGATCCTCCCACCTCCACCTCCCCAGTAGCTGGGACTACAGGTGTGCTCCACCGTGCCCAGCTAATTTGAGAATATCTTTTGTAGCTAGGCATCGGGGCTCACACCTGTAATCCCAGCACTTTGAGAGGCCAAGGCAGGTGGGTCACCTGAGGTCAGGCGTTTGAGACCAGCCTGGCCACCATGGTGAACGCTGTCTCTGCTAAAAATACAAAAATTAGCTGGGCGTGGTGGTGTGCCCCTGCAACCCCAGATACTCGGGAGGCTGAGGTAGGAGAATCATTGAACCCAAGAGATGGAGGTTGCAGTGAGGCAGGATGGTGCCACTGCACTCCAGCCTGGGTGACAAGAGCAAAACTCCATCTCAAAATAAAAATAAAAATATATTATCTTTGTAGAGATTAGGTCTTGCCAGTTTGCCCAGGTTGGTCTTGAACTGCTAGGCTCAAGGGATCTGCCTGCCTTGGCCTTTTCAAGTTTTAGGATTACAGGAGTGAGCCCTGTACCTGGCTCCCAAATTTTTTTTTTTGAGACGGAGTTTCACTCTTGTTACCCAGGCTAGAGTGCAATGGCGCGATCTCGGCTCACCGCAACCTCCACCTCCTGGGTTCAGGCAATTCTCCTGCCTCAGCCTCCTGAGTAGCTGGGATTACAGGCATGCGCCACCATGCCCAGCTGACTTTTTTTATTTTTAGTAGAGACGGGGTTTCACCATGTTGACCAGGATGGTTTCGATCTCTTGACCTCATGATCCACCCGCCTCGGCCTCCCAAAATGCTGGGATTACAGGCGTGAGCCACCATGCCCGGCCCCTAATTTTTAATATATGATATATTCATTTGATGAAGCTGTAAGATAGAGTTACATATGTGTGCACATGTATTTATGTATATCAAGTTCCTATGTATATGTGTGTAGGAAGGGGCTTGTGGAGGTGGAAGTGTCTCAGGGACACAGAAGTCATAATGGGGCCCTGGGGGCCTGTAAGCAGAATGTTCCCACAGTCCCTACGGCTGCCAGGAGGAGGTGACTGCTTTCTCCATAGCTGACACAGGTGGGGCACGGGGCTCCTGATAATAATAACAAATAGTGTCCATTAAGTATTAACGAAGGGCTGGGCGTTATCTCTCTTCATCCTCATAACACTTAGTGTTCTCATTTCACACCCGAGGAACCTGAATTCAGAGGTCACCTGACTTGGCTCAAGGTCACACAGCTAGGAAGAGGTGGAGCCAAGAGTTGAGCCCTGTATCATCCGCAAGTGACTTTTTTTTTTGAGATGGAGTCTCACTGTGTCACCCAGGCTGAAGTGCAGTGGCATGATCTTGGCTCACTGCAACCTCTGCCTCCCGGGATCAACTGATTCTCCTGCCTCAGCCTCCCGAGTAGCTGGACTACAGGTGCGCACCACCACGTCCAGCTAATTTTTGTATTTTTAGTAAAGACGGGGTTTTACCATATTGGCCAGGCTGGTCTCCAACTCCTGACCTTGTGATCCACCCGCCTCTGCCTCCCAAAGTGCTGGGATTACAGGCGTGAACCACTGCACCCCGCTAGTATTCTTTTAGTTAGAAGCAAGTCACCATGTCCAGCCATGCTCAAGGGGAGCCGAGTATGCAAGGGTGTGATTACCAGGAGCTGGCCATCACTGGGGCCATCCCAGAGGCGGCCACCACACAGAGGGCTCAAGGTCACACTGGAGGTCAAATGTGCTTTTCGCTTAGTGAGGAAAGTGCCACACGCCTCGGCAGGCTCCTAAGCAAGGGATTGGTTGTCAGACAGCAAACTCTGCTACTTTCTCATTGTGTGAGTCCTGGGATCCTTAATTCCCTACCTGAAAAATGGGGCGCGAACAGAGTTCCCTTGAGAATTTACAGTGAGTTGATAACGATGAGGGCTGGAGAAAGTGGTTCGGAATGTGCAAAGAGTAACCATTCAGAAAGTAACACCTGTGGAAAGTAGCCGTTGTTAAGGGGACAAGGTTACAGACGTGAGTATCAGGATTTCTCTTCTTTCTTTCTTTTTTTCCTTTGAGACAGAATCTGTCACGCCACCCAGGCTGCAGTGCAGTGGCACAATCATGGCTCACTGCAGTCTGGACCGCCAGGGCTCAAGTGACTCTCCTACTTCATTGAGTAGCTGGGACTACTGATGTGTGCCACCATGCCCGGCTAAGCTAAAATAGATTTTTTAACAACCACATAGAGACAGGGTCTCACTATGCGGCTCAGGCTGGGCTCGAACTCCTGGACTCAAAGTGATCCACCCACCTCGGCCTCCCAAAGTGCTGGGATTACAGGGTTGAACCAGCACACCCAGCTATTCCTTTTTATTTTTCTTTCTTTTTTTTTTTTTTGGAGATGGAGTCTTGCCCTGACACCCAGGCTGGAGTGCAATGGCGCTATCTCAGCTCACTGCAACCTCCGCCTCCCGGGTTCAAGCAATTCTGCCTCAGCCTCCCCAGTAGCTGGGATTACCGGCACTCACCACCACGCCTGGCTAATTTATTGTATCTTTAGTGGAGACGGGTTTCACCCTGTTGGCCAGGCTGGTCTCGAACTCCTGACCGCATGATCTGCCCGCCTTGGCCTCAAAAAATACTCTTTTTCTTTTTTTTGAGATAGAGTTTTGCTCTGGTTGTCCAGGATGAAGTGCAATGGCACGATCTCGGCTCACTGCAACCTCCACCTCCCAGATCCAAGCGATTCTCCTTCCTCAGCCTCCTGAGTAGCTGGGATTACAGGCATGCACTACCACGCCTGGCTAATTTTGTATTTTTAGTAGAGATGGGGTTTCTCCACGTTGGTCATGCTGCGACCTTAGGTGATCTGCCTGCCTTGGCCTCCCAAAGTACTGGGATTACAGGCATGAGCCACCGAGACTAGCGTTTTTTCTTTTGTTTCAGTTTCTCACTGGTATAAAATCTATACACAGCAAAGTACTTCAATCATACCTGTGGTCATGTTCCCCGTCCTTTGAACATTCTTTTAAAACCAGTGAACTGTAAACTCCTTTTACTTTGTGTACTTTCTGAAACCTCCTCTAGTGAGCTAATATTATTATAATCAGAAAAATGCCACCTTTAAAAGGTATGGTTTCTGTTGATTAGTTTCCGTGGAGAAAGCGTTTTAAAACTCCTTATCTTGCTGAGGCTTTACCGTGCCCCTGGGAGAAAGGCCGAGAGGGGATCAATTTTCTTGTGGGTGGAAAGAGGAAGTCACTCCCCATTTGGAGCCAGCTGGGGACCGAAGGTGGTGTCCTACGTCGGCACTGGGCAGTGAGCCACCTGCAGGCTCCTGGCACCGAGTGCCCTCGGCAAGGCCAGCTCCCCACACCCTGCCCGGGGTGGCCGCCGCCAACTCTGATGGAAAATGCTCTGGCTCGCCAAATCCTGAGCTCTAGAAAAGTTCTCCTTCTGGGAATCTGCCCTGCATACGTTGTCACGGTGTAGCCGACCTTTATGTCCAAATAGATTTAATGCAGCATTAATGTGAGTGTTTTGCAGAAGGAAATTGGCTAAATAAATTCAATTGATGGAAGGTAGAGTGTTTTGCAGGTGTTGAAGTATGGTTCTGAAATATAGATTTGTGGTCTTTAATGTTTCCCAAATGAAGAAAGATAAACAATTGCACGGACAGAGGGGTGTCTGTGATATAAACGTGCGGAAAACCGCCTGGAAGGAAACGTGCCAAAAGAGTAAGCGGGTCCCTGGTGGCGGTGGGATTATGAGGGATTCTTCTTCTTCTTTAATACCTCTAATTGTCTGCAGTAAGCATGCCACTTACACAAGTAACAGAAGTCAAGAGCAAAGCGTTTTCATCCTCCGTGTCCCCCACTCAGCCCTCCCACTCCTTCTCCGCCTTTATTTATTTTTTCTTTGAGTCGGAGTCTCACTGTCGCCCAGGCTGGAGTGCAGCGGCACAATCTCGGCTCACTGCAACCTCTGCCTCCTGGGTTCTACTGATTCTCCTGCCTCAGCCTCCCGAGCAGCTGGGACTAATAGGTACCCACCACCATGCCCAGCTAATTTTTGTATTTTTAGTAGAGACGGGGTTTCACCATGTTGACCAGGCTGGTCTCGAACTCCTGACCTCAAGTGATCCACCCACCTTGGCCTCCCAAAGTGGTGGGATTACAGGCGTTAAGCCACCGCACCTGGCCCTTCTCCGCTTTTGACCATTTGTTGTAAATACTCTGAGATCTTTTCTTTGACTCCATGGATTGGTTTTGAAACCTACATGTCTGATCAGATAAATAATAGGGTGAGGGAAGGAGAAAACATAGTATTTTCTGAAAATGAATCATGACATCATAGAAAATTAGAAGGTTAGGCTTTTTATTTTTTGCAAAGCAAATCTCTCTTTTTACAGACAGGGAAGCTGGGCTCAGTGAGGGAGGCTGGGAGCGCTGTCAAGCGGCCGCATTGCGGTTTGTTGCGGAGCAGAGCTGGGGCCGCCTTGCCTCTTGGGCTCTGGGAGTGCTGAGGATGGGGAGGCTGGGCTGAAGAGGGGCCAGGAGGATGCTCGGGGCGGGCTGGGGTGGAGCTGGCTGAGGAGTCTTCTGCCTATTTGTTCTGGGTACTGGGAGATGCAGGCGGGGAGACACCCGGTAGAAAGGGCAAAGTCCTCATTTATGGCCTTGGGGGAGTTAATGTGTAATATTCTAAGATATAAGCTTGACCACGAGTTGAGACCCTGAGCACAGGCCTCCAGGAGCCGCTGGGAGCTGCCACCAGGAGCTGTCACCGCGATGGTGAGGACACCAGCCCCCTGCTGCCTGCCCCACTGTGTTCACCTATGTCTTTGCCTGGGTGGGGACTTTCAGGGAAAACCATTTCTGTCCCTCTCTGGGCCTCAGTTTCCCCATCTGTGCAGCAAAGAAGTTGGACAGGGGTCTTTATTTTTAAACAGTGTCTTGCTCTGTCGCCAGGTGGAGTGCAGTGCTGACGATCACAGCTCACTGTAGACTTGACCTCCTTGGCTTAAATGATCCTCTCACCTCAGTGTCTTGAGTACTTGGGACCCCAGGCATGCAACACTGCCTAATTTTGTTTCTTTTTTTTTGAGATGGGGTCTTGCTCTGTTGCCCAGGCTGGAGTGCAGTGGCACGATCTTGGCTCACTGAAACCTCTGCCGCCTGGGTTCAAGCAATTCTCCAGCCTCTGCCTCCCAAATAGCTGGGATTACAGGCATGCGCCACCATACCTGGCTAATTTTTTGTGTTTTTAAAGCAGAGACAGAGTTTCATAAAGTTGGCCAGGCTAGTCTCGAACTCCTGACCTCAAGTGATCTTCCTACCTCGGCCTCCCAAAGTGCTAGGATTACAGGTATGAGCCACTGTGTCCAGCCTGTTTCTTATTTTTTATAGAGATGAGGTCTCACTGTGTTGCTCAGGCTGGCCTCACTGGGCTCAAGTGATCTTCCCGCCTTGGCCTCCCAAAGTGCTGAGATTCCAAGTGTGAGCTACTGTTCCTGGCCTCCATTGATCTTTATGGAGATAAAAAATCTCAGCTTGGGCAATATAGTGAGATCTTATCTGCCATAGGTGCATGGCACTATGCCCCGCCTTAAAAAATTAGCTGGGCATAGCGGCACGCTTCTGTAGTCCCAGCTACTTGGGAGGCTGAGGTGGGAAGATCACTTGAGACCAGGAGGTTGAGGCTGCAGTGAGCCATGATTGCACCATTGTGTTCCAGCCTGGGTGACAGAGTGAGACCTTGTCTCATACACACACGCACACACACACACGCACGCACGCACACACACACACACTCCAAGGCTTGGAGAGTAAATTGCCCAAGGCCACAAGCTGCAAATTGCAGGGGGTTGAGTAGATCCCCACTGACGTCCCTGATTCTTTGATTCCACACCTGTTCCTGCCATAGCTTACTGTGGGGCCTTGGCCAAGTCACTAACCCTCTCTGAGCCCCAGTTTTTACCCATATCTGTGGAATGGGCTGACAGGCGGCATCTTCTGAGGATTAGATGGTATATTCATTGCCTAAGGGTGCAGTAACAAGTTACCACCAAATTGTGAGTGGCTTCACACAATAGACGTTTACTCTCTCTAAACAATGTCTAAAGCCTGGAACCAAGGGGCTACAGGGCTACGCTCCTGCCGAAGGTGCTAGGGGAGGGTCCTCTCTGGCCTTTTTCAGCATCTGGTGGCTCCTGGCATTCCTTGGCTTGTATCACTCTAATCTCTGCCTCCGACTTCACATGGCTCCCTCTGTGTGTCTCTGTCTTTGTGTCCATATTTCTCTCCTCTTTTTTTTTTTTTTTTTTTTTTTTTTTTGAGATGGATGCTCACTGTTACCCAGGCTGGAATGCAGTGGCGCAATCTTGGCTCACTGTAACCTCTGCCTCCTGGGTTCAAGTGATTCTTCTGCTTAGCCTCCCGAGTAGCTGAGATTACAGGCACGTGCTACCATGCCCACCTGATTTTTGTATTTTTAGTAGAGACGTGGTTTCACCATATTGGCCAGGCTGGTCTCGAACTCAGGACCTCGTGATTGCCCACCTCAGCCTCCCAAAGTGCTGGGATTACAGGCGTGAGCCACCGCGCCTGGCCCATATTTCTCTCCTCTTATGAGAACATCGGTTGTATTGGATTTACGACCAACCCTAAACCAGTATGACCTCTGACCTCTTAACTCGATCACATTGGCAAAGGCCCTATTTTAAAGTAGGTCACATTGAAGCCAGGTGCGGTGGCTCACACCTGCAATCTCAGCACTTTGGGAGGCCATAGGTGGCAGATCACCTGAGGTCAGGAGTTCAAGACCAGCCTAGCCAACATGGTGAAACCCCGTCTCTACTAAAAACACAAAAAAATAGAAAATTAGCCAGACGTGGTGGCAAGCACCTATAATCCCAGCTGCTTGGGAGACTGAGGCAGGAGAATCGTTAGACATGTGTGTGGAGGGTGCATGTCTGGGAGTGCCTGCTGTGTGGCGGACACACTTGTGTTCTGCTTCTTGTTTGAGCCCCTTTGGGACTGTCCTCACTGGGTAACCTCATCTCCTGGAGATAATGCTGTTTGCCAGTGAGAGACTGATTTTAATCCCATCTGCCTGGCTCCAAAATCTGGACCCTGCTATTATGTTAAGTGCTGACTTGGGGGGTTAGGCGTCCAGCCTCCAAACCCCGCTTTCTCTAAAGCAGGGAGGCTTTGCCCCCCAGGGGACATTTGACCCTGTCTGGAGACACTTTTGGTCATCACAGCTCAGGGGAGGGTGTCACTGGCATCCAGTGGGTAGAGGCCAGGGATGCTGCTCAATATCCTAATGGCACGGGCCAGCCCCAACAGAGATGCCTGGGCTGGGCTCGGTGGCTCACGCCTGTAATCCCAGCATTTTGGGAGGCCGAGGCGGGCGGATCACCCGAGGTGGGGAGTTTGAAACCAGCCTGACCAACATGGAGGAACCCCGTCTCTACTAAAACTACAAATATTAGCTGGGTGTGGTGGCGCATGCCTGTAATCCCAGCTGCTCGGGAAGCTGAGGGAGGAGAATCGCTTGAGCCTGGGAGGCGGAGGTTGCGGTGAGCCGAGATCACGCCATTGCACTCCAGCCCTGTTAACAAGAGCGCAAAGAAATAGCAACTGTCGGCCGGTCGCGGTGGCTCAAGCCTGTAATCCCAGCACTTTGGGAGGCCGAGGCAGGTGGATCATGAGGTCAAGAGATCGAGACCATCCTGGTCAACACGGTGAAACCCCGTCTCTACTAAAACTACAAAAAATTAGCTGGGCATGGTGGCACATGCCTGTAATCCCAGCTACTCAGGAGGCTGAGGCAGTAGAATTGCCTGAACCCAGGAGGCGGAGGTTGCGGTGTGCCGAGATCGCGCCATTGCACTCCAGCCTGGGTAACAAGAGCGAAACTCCGTCTCAAAAAAAAAAAAAAAAAAAGAAATAGCAACTGTTGCTGCCTCTTCTAGATGGGCTGAGACCTCATGCCTCTGATACAGTCGTTTTCCATCTCACGTTTTTGTGTCTGGGGTCCTGCTGAGGGCAGTGTGATTTCATCACTTGAACACTTTGTGAAACTGTGAGGCGGGCAGGAAGCACCCTGCCATTTCATAGATGGGCACACTGAGCCTCCCCCAACTGGGCCCTGTGCCTCCGGCTGGGGTGGATAAGAACAAAGCAGGGCAGGGCATGGGGAGCTCCGGGAGGCCGTGATCAGAGCCTCTGGCTCTGCTGCTTCCCGGCGTGATGGCCTCTTGTGTCCTCACGTGGGCAGGGGATTGTGAGACCTGCGGCTGGGCTGGGGTGAGGTGGGTGAAGGTGCTGGGCAAGCGTGGAATTGATTTTCTGTGGGGACTGTTTCTCTGTTGGCCCAGGGGGAATTTGAGGTTAAGAACATGGACATGAAGCTGGGGTCAACCCTGAAGATCACAGGCAGGATCGATGATGGCGCTGATGGGTGAGCAACGTTGCGGGGTGGGGGGTCCCCAGGCCTGGAATAGGCAGGGCGCGCGGGGCAGCTCTGTGGAGTGGTCCAGCCACAGGGACCTCAGGCCAAGGGGTCCTTTTTCCTTTTTTTTTTTGAGATGGAGTCTTGCTCTGTTGCTCAGGCTGGAGTGCAATGGTGCGATCTCAGCTCACTGCAACCTCCACCTCCTGGGTTCAAGCACTTCCCTGTCTCGACCTCCTGAGTAGCTAGGATTACAGGTGCACACCACCACAGCTGGCTAATTTTTGTATTTTTAGTAGAGACGGGGTTTCACTATGTTGGCTAGGCTGGTCTTGAACTCCTGACCTCGTGATCCACCCGCCTTGGCTTCCCAAAGTGCTGGGATTACAGGTGTGAGCCACTACGTATGGCCAAGGGGCCCTTTTTCATACCCTTCTCCCCACACCCCTGCTGGCTGCCTTTCTGTGGGGTCTGCCTTCATGCCTGAGGCCAGGTTTGGGGACCTGCAGAATTTCAGACTTGACGCCATATGCTGTGTTCCTTGGCCCCAACAGACATTGAAGGGGCAGGTGGAGAAGCCCCTGGAACTCTGCCTGCCTCCCTTTGGGGCAGGTACCTCTAGGGAAAGCCCAAATCCCCAGAGACACTACAGTCTTTACCCAGCAGAATGGCCACAGGCCAGTCTTTTATGCGCATAAAACTGGGGCAGCTGCCAGGGGATGCTGAGTGGTCTCACAGGCATCCTCTTGGTTAGAACCAGAGGCCTCAGACACCACCTCGGTGACTCACAGTCTAGCGAAGGGCTCTCTAGCCTGTAGAACCTGTCAGTGCATCTTGGAACTGCTCTTTATCTACTTTCGGTTGGGGAGGGGGCTGGCAGGTGCACGTCATAGGAGCTAGGAGAAGGCCAGGTGCGGTGGCTCACGCCTGTAATCCCAGCACCCTGGGAGGCCAAGGCAGGTGGATTGCCTGAGGTCAGGAGTTCCAGACCAGCTTGGCCAACATGGTGAAACCCTGTCTTTACTAAAAATACCAAAATTAGCTGGGCGTGGTGGCGGGCGCCTGAAATCCCAGCTACTCGGGAGGCTGAGGCCCAATTGATTGAACCCGGGAGGTGGCAGTTGCAGTGAGCCGAGATGGCACCACTGCACTCCAGCCTGGGAATCAGAGGGAGACTCCATCTCAAAAAATAATAAGTAAAAATAAAGGAGCTAAGAGAAAAATGACCTCTTTCTCCTAGGGTTCCTCAAGTTTGCCAAAATGTGTGATACCCTTGGTCTGAGACTCCCGAATGAAGGTACCCCATGACCCAGAATGCCCCGCTTTCAGGAACCCCGAAGGTCTAACCCAGGCTCCTATAGTGATCCTGCCAAGAAGTAATAATACCACGGTTGCTTCCCTGCAGTGATGGGGAGCTCACCACATTAGGCTGGCTGTTTGTGGTTAAATTTAATAGGTCTTCAGATATCTAAGAGATAGCATTTCACTCTCCCAGGAGAGCCACCCCCAATTCCTGAAGCTGTCACTATCAGTTACCCTTCTACCAACAGCTTTGATCCCTGCTCCAAATGGAAATGCGCCACCACAGCACTGAGTCCGACCCAGGTGTTACCGCCCTTGTTAAGGCATGGAGCTCAACTCACACGAGCTTTGATTCTTCCAGCTTGTGGTCCACAAAGATCCTCCAATCCAAGCTGCTTTATCCAGGCCTGAGCCCTGAGCCTCACCTGCTACCCCTTCCCCTGCAGCTTTGTAATTAATCTGGGCCAGAAGACAGACACGCTGAACCTGCATTTCAACCCTCGCTTCAGTGAATCCACCATTGTCTGCAACTCACGGGATGGCGGCAACTGGGGACAAGAACAACGGGAAGGTCACCTGTGCTTCAGCCCAGGGTCTGAGGTCAAGGTGAGGTCAAAGGGGGAAAAGGGACTGGGGCGAGGTCAAGGGGAGGGCCCAGATGGGAGTGAGTCTGGCCGGGACACAGATGCTGGCACCGTTTGAGCCACCAGGCACTGCCCTGGCCCATTTCCGGGTCTTCCTGCCTCCTTGACACCCTCCCTCCCCACAGTTCACGGTGACCTTTGAGAGTGACAAATTCAATTTGAAGCTGCCGGACGGGCACCAGCTGACCTTTCCCAACAGGCTGGGCCACAGCCACCTGAGCTACCTGAGTGTGAGTGGCGGGTTCACCTTATCCTCTTTCAAGTTAAAAGAATAAAAGACCTCCAGCTGAGATTCCCCATCCTGGGTTTTCTTCAGAGTCACACCAGGATCAACAGCCCTTGGGTCCTGGGTGTGTCCCCTACCGCTGTCTGCAGTTCCTGCCCCAAGGCCAAAAGCAAGCAAAATAATCCATTGTGTCTTCCTGTGGCAAGAACTATGGTTTGTGACTCAGTCTCCTGGGTCCCTCAAGCTTACAAAAACGCTGGATACCCCTGGTCTGAGGACTCCTGAATGAAGGCATGCCATGATCTAGAATGTCCCACTGACAGGGATCCTGAAGGTCTAGCCCAGGCTCCCATAGTGATCCCGCCACACACCTTCTGGTTGCATACCTCTAGTGACAGGGAGCTCACCACCGTATGTTGACTGTTTGTGGCTAAACGTAACAGGTCTTCAGATACCTAAGCACGGGATTTCTCTTTTCATGCATTTTAATGCTCCTGGCATTTTCATGATACAGAGGAGGAAACTGAGATTCAAGGACACCTGACTGCCCCGCTGGGAGGCTGAGACATGCTCCCAACAGTCCTACGCATGTGCTCCTGTCTACCTGCCCCCATATCACCAGAGCAAATGCCACCCTGCCTCGTGGGATTATGGGGCAGACACTAGTCCCAGGCACCTGGGCCAGCGGCCATTCCGGAACTGCAGATAAGGGCTCCCACCTGGGCCTCTTATCTCAGGGGCATTCCAGCCTGGTTACTCATTACCCTCCCCTTGGTGCTCCCCTCCCCTCCCCTGCTGGGGGCCTCGATGGGGGGTCCGTGGCTTTCTAAACTCCCTGGGTGGGGGTACTTAAGCAGGTGTGGAGCAGATGCTGTTCTCCCAGGTCCCCAAGCACCTTGCAGGAAGCCTTTTATCAAAACAGCCTTATTTAATCAGGTCCCAGAGGCAGGTCTGGAGTATACAGGCAGGTGGGATTCCTCCCCGTGAGGCCATAGCTGACCTTCGTGGGATAAGTGGGAGGCTGGGGCGGGGAGGTTGGGGAAGTGGTCTGGGATAGGGCTGTCACAGTTGCAGCGGGGACACTCTGGGATGAGCTGGGGGCAGGCGGTCCCTTTGGGAGGTGAGACAATGGCTCTGTGTGGTACACTCCCTGCCCCCCACCCCACACGGACAGCTTGGTCTGGCACAAAGGCCACACTGTGAGGCTGGGCCCTCCAGCTGGTGGGGGTGGCATGGGGTGGGGCCTAAGGAATAGCTATTAGGTCCAGAGTGGCAGTCGGGGGAGGTGGTCAGCCTGGCAGGCCCCTGGGAGCATCCAAGTCCCAGAGCAAGCCTGGCTGTCCCTGTCCTTCCTCCCATGTCTGTCCTGCAGAGGCGGGGAGGAACTTAGGGCAACTCGGCTTCTCCCCTCTCTGGTCTGGCAGGAATCAGCTGTTAGGTGAGGGGCTGGCTCTGCACCTAGATGGGGCCCCGAGAACAGGCCCCAGCCACTCACACCTTGACCTCATCATCCTCTTCAGCATCTGCAAATTCGAAGGTGTGTGTTTGCACTGTGCTGGGCACCGGGGTCCTGGTGCCTGCCTGGGGCGCCCTCCACTCTTCGTCCAGGCTCTCCCAGGAGGCCTGGGCTTGGGGCACCCGCTCCCGCCGTGTATTCGGGTAGTAGGCGTCGCCACCCCAGCCTGCTCCCCAGTGCCTGCTGAGGGCTGGGTCAGCAGGTCTGAGGGGACCCCCTCCCACTGGGCTGGGCTTCACCTCCACCACTGGGCCCAACCCCGCTGTTACCCCATTGGGACAGCGTCCACGGGGTGTGGAGCTTGCAGCAGGGGCCGAGGGGTTTGCAGCAGGGGCCGAGGGGTTTGCAGCAGGGGCTGGGGTCTCAGCTGCAGGGGTTTCTGGGAGGCTCATGACCCCCAGCAGCTCGCTGAGGAGTGAGGGCCCAAGATCGAGGTCCAGGCGGAAGGACAAGAGAGAGTCCGAGCGGCGGAGCCCCGGCTCAGAGGGGAAGGAAGCATCCCGGTCTCGGTCATGTGGCTTTTCTGAGCGGGGCAGGCGGGAGATGGTGCAGAACCCAGAGTCCAGGCCTAGAAAAGAAACGGGCAATGGGCTCAGAGCTGGAGTCCCTCGTCAGGAATTAAGGAGGGGAGATAGGACCAGTCCTGGCTTGCTGTGTGGCCTCTAGCAAGCCCCTCCCCTCTCTGGCCTCAGTTTCTCCCATCTTTGCAATATAATACGCTTCATGGTCCTGTGTGATCTTTCTATCCTGAACGGAAAGTCGTCACCCTCATTTCCACTCTGCAGGTGAGGAAAGTCAGGCTCAGTTTGGGATGAGAAGGGGCTAGCCCAAGGCCAGAGAATTCTGACGGGGTGGAATCAAGCCTGGAGCTCAAATCTCCTGACTCTCAGTCCCAACTGCGACCTCGGCCATGGCCAGCTCCCTGCCATGACGCTGGCTGATGGCTGCAGGGGAACCCCAGAGCACGAGGCTGGTTTGTGGACACCAACCAGGGATGGGACCAGCAGTCGGGGTCTGACTGCATAGAAATGAAGGACAGACACATGCCTTCCTAAGGGCATGTGGCCCAGCTGCTGCATCCAGGACCACAGACCTGAGACATAATAATCTGTTTCTGTGGACAGGTCCTCAGTGCATTCTGAGCAGCCGCCTGGGGCAGGGAGTGGCCACCAGGTGGCAGCAGGGGCCCATGGTTCCCAGGTGAGCTCTTCCCTAACAGCCAAGGTGGCACTTCTGGCTGGGCAGAAAGGGCCCTGGCTTTCGGCCCCTGTGAGTGGGTTTCCAAATCTGTTGAGTTACAGGACGCCAAGTTCAAATAACAACTGCTCCAGTGTCCTGAGCACCTACTGTGTGCCAGCCCCTGGGCCTCTCCTGGCCCTGGGTCTTAGCAATGATCCCAGAGACTCATTATCTAGGTGAGGACTTGAACTTATAGAAGTCAGTTGACTTCCTGGAAATTAGGCAGAACTGGACTGGAATGCAGAGCCCAGGCGGCCCTTCACCTCTCCATAGTATCATTCCGACACGTGGCTGAATGGGGCGAGGACAGGTGGTTGACTGGTTCAGCTGAGGCCCAGAGACGGGGAGGTGCTTGCCCGGGTCACAGCAAGTGAGGGGCAGTTAGAACTCAAACTCCACCCCCTCACTCTCAACCCCGGGTGTTTCGGGGAGTCCGCCTGTTCCCACCTCTGCAGGCCCTCCTCATCTGTAATGTGGGGTTTGGGCCTGACCTCTGCGGTGAGACCAAGGGACCTGGGGGAAAGAGCTCATTTGGAGCCTGGAGGAGCCCCTGGTCCCCTCTGGGCCTCAGCCTCAGCCTCTGAAAAGTGGGTCAGCAACCCAGGCTCTCACCGTAGCTGGAGCGGCCGTCTGTGGAGCTGGTGGGGCTGCCGTCGAAGCTGAGCTTGCCAACCACGAGGCTGTCGTAGGCGGCCTGGTTGAGCTGGGGCAGGGAGATGGCGTTCTTGATGATGGGGGAGATGGCCGGCGGAGCCGGTGAGGGCGCAGGCGGGGACGCCATCCTCCGGGGGAGCACCCCCACCCTCCGCACTAGCTGCAGCTTCTTGGCCAGGAAGCTGCGGGGTGAGCGATGGGTGCCCCCGGAGCTGCCACCGTGGTTGCTGAGGAAGGAGGTGTCCCCAAAGACGTCCCCGCCACGGCCCACATGCATGGTGTGGCGGAAGTCCCCGAGTGGGGGGCTGATCATGTCTGCAGTCAGCCGCCTCTTTCCCTGGGAACTGGACACCCAGCCCACAGGTGAGAGCTTGCCCAGGCTCATGGTGGGGGCGCCTCCGCCCCCCTGGGGGCCGGGCATCAGCTCTGGCGGCTCACAGCCACTAGTCCATGCCCACCAGGGGCTGGGGGAGGGAGGTGGGCTGGGCTGGGGACCGGTGCTCAGCTCCTTTGCCCTGGTGGAAGCTGTGGATGACGCTCTCCTAAGGTGAGGTCCCTGAATGCTGAGGTCGTGGGGGCTCCATGGCTCGTCTCTCCCCGGGGCCCGGCTCCCAGCCCCTCAGAAGCAGCTGTAGATGTTCAAACGCAGAGAAAGCACCCCCAAGAGGGTCGGCTTCTCTCCTGCCCAGGGTGGTTTCCTAGAAGGAAGACAGAAAGGGTGGTGACGGCCGGTCCAGGGCAGAGGAGGAAATCCGGGGTCCAAACATGGGCAGCTGAAGCGGACAGACAGACGATCATACTCAACCACATGAATGGAGGGGTCCGGCCAATGCGGGGCAGAAGCCAGGCACAATGGGACTCAAGTAAGTCCGTGTATAGAAAGTTCCAGAACACAGCCAGGCTTGGTGGCTTAGACCGGTAATCACAGCACTTTGGGAGGCTGAGGCAGGTGGATCACTTGAGGTCGGGAGTTTGAGACCAGCCTGGCCAACATGGAGAAACCCCATCTCTACCAAAAATACAAAAATTAGCCAGGTGTGGTGGCAAACGTCTGTAATCCCAGCTACTGGGGAGACTGAGGGAAGAGAATTGCTTGAACCCAGGAGGCAGAGGTTGCGGTGAGCTGAAATTGCACCACTGCACTCCAGCCTGGGCAACAAGAGCAAAACTCTACCTAAAAAAAAAAAAAAAAAAGAATTCCTACTGAAGATCCAAACTACATA
>NW_022437100.1:1191657-1243538 GCF_009761245.1 Sapajus apella | reverse complement strand
AAAAAAAAAAAAAAAAAAAAAAGAAAGAAAGTTAAAGAACAGGCATAACCAATTGATGCCATGAGAAATCAGAATGATCGCAGTGTCTGAGCAGGTACTGACTGAACAAGGGACAAAGAATTCATCGAGCTATACGCTTAAGCTGTGTGTCAGGAAAAAATAGAAGCACTCATTCTAAGTCTGAGCAACATAATGAGACCTGGTTTCTACAAAAACATAAAAAAAAAATTAGTTGGGCGTGGTGGTATGTGCTTGTGGTCCTAGCTACTCAGGAGGCTAAGAAGGGAGGATCGCTTGAGCCCGGAAGGTCGAGGCTGCAATGAACCGTGATTGTGTCACGGCACTCCAGCCTGGACGACAGAGCGAGAGCCTATCTCAAAGAAAAAAAAAGCGCTCATTCTGCAGGGTCAACTTATGAAGCACTAAGTGCCAAGACGTGACCTGCATCATCGTTTAAACCCATACAATACTCCTAAGGGAAGCACGATGTTAGAGAGGGGAAGCTGAGGCACAGAGTGAAGTAACTTGCCTGAGGCTACATCATAGGAAACAAACAGACCCCACATCCCAGAGCCCTGGAGTCCCAGGCTACACTGCCTCCTGCTGGAGTATTGAGTAAGTCACCTCCCTTCTCTGTGCATTAAAACCTCTGCCACCCAGAGACGCCAGGGGGGAGCGGACACCTCACCAAGGCTTTGTGAAGCTGGGTAAACGGGCAGAGCAGAGGCTCCTCTGAACCCTCCACCTTCAAGGAGCTTCCTGGAATAAGGATCCTGTGGTCAAAAGTGGCTTTTTTTCAGCTGCCCCCTCCCTGCGTGAGCATATTCAAGGCTCTGAGAAGGCCCGCAGGAAAAGACTTTATCACAGTTTGTCAAATTGCTGTAGGAGCCTTGTTGTCAGGGAACAAGCTTTGGAAAAAGCTCAGCTAGTGCCAAAAGCTATTTCTTGCCCATCTCTCCCTTCCTGATTCCCCACCCCCAACACCCCCCCCACACACACACACACCCTCCCCAGCTCCAGCCTCTCTAAGGATTGCTTGTTCTGACCTTTTCCTTCTAGTGTCATACCAAGTCCAGGCTAGAGGGCACCTGTGATCCTTCGGTCTCACGTCTGGTTTTCCTGTGGCCGAGAGAGGGCCAAGCTGACTCAAGGTCAGATCTAGAGCTAGTCGAGACTTGAACTCAAAGCCTCTGACTCACATAAGCCCTTGACTGGCTTGTGGAACCCAGTCTCGCCTTTTGAGATCAGCAACGCACTGGGAGGGTGGGGCGGCCGCCTGGATTTTCCTGCCTTCCTCCCTCGGGCACCCAGCTTGGGCTCTGCACTTAGCAAGTGCCAAATTAATGCCAAGTGAATCACAGATCTCTGCGATAACCCGAATGGCAAAACATCACCCCGACCCCTGCTGAGAGAGTGGGAGGGCAGGCAGGGTACCCGGTGTCCTCACACTGTGACCTTGGGCCAGTCACTTACCTATACAGACCTGGGACCTCAGCTGATCAAAGTCAATCATGATCCTTAACAAGAACACCTACATCTGTGGCTCAGCCTGCTTCCTTTTTTATAAACCACTGCTGCCTCCTCCAAGCATAAAAATCTCAATACTGCGCTTCGGATGTTATTTGAAATTCAAAATAGGTTAAATAACAAGATAAGAACAAAGAAGGCAATAAGACAAAGCTTGCTTTGTTTTCGGACTGCATTCTCTTCCCTTCCCACCATCTGATCCTCCCTCAACCCTAACTCCTCCCCCTGGATGGGGGGTGCTTCTGAATCATCCTTTTCCCTCCCTGGCACCCCCAGCACCATGAAGTCCTCATGGAATGTTTGCTGAAGTTCTGAAGCGCTCCACAGTTGGCCAACCATTACATGATGTCATCTGATTCTCCAACAAGCCCACAGAGCTGCAGGGTGGCCCATCGGACAGGGAGCGCTGAGGTTCGGTGGAGACGGAGGAACTGTCCAGGCTTAAGTGACAGGTTGAGGCAGGGCCAAGTTTCCCTGCCCAGCAGGGTTTAAGGATGTGTCTCTGAGGGGTGGAATGGGGGTGGGGTGGGTGTTCCTGTGCTGTAAAATGTCATGCAGAAGGGTCTGCCATGTGGCCTCACCCACTTGCCCCCACCCCAGCTCCCTGACTTTTTTCTTTTTTTTAAGACTGAGTTTGGCTCTTGTTGCCCAGGCTGGGGTGCAGTGGCGTGATCTCAGCTCATGGCAACCTCCTGGGTTCAAGTGATTCTCCTGCCTCAGCCTCCCCAGTAGCTGGGATTACAGGTGCACACCACCACGCCCAGTTAATTTTGTATTTTTAGCAGAGATGGGGTTTCTCCATGTTGGTCATGGCTAGTCTCGAACTCCCGACCTCAGGTGATCCACCTGCCTTTGAGGCAGGATTTCACTCTGCCACCCAGGCTGAGTGCAGTGGCTCCATCACAGCTAAGTGCAGCCTCAAACTCCCAGGCTCAAGTGATCCTCCCACCTCGGCCTCCTGAGTAGCTGGGACTACAGGTACACACCACCATGCTCAGCTAATTTTTCCACTTTTTGTAAGGACAGGGTGTCACAACATTGCCCAGATTAGTCTCAAATTCCTGAACTCTAGCTATCCTCCTGCCTCAGCCTCTGAAAGAGCTGGGATTACAGGTGTGAACCACCACGCCTGGCCTCCCTGACTTCTTAAGGCAGGACCTCATCTCCCAGCAAGGGGCTCCTCCTCCTTGAACCCCCATGGTCACTTTTGACTTGGGAGACCAGCTTCCTTCCCAATCTTGTGATGATCTCATCTTTCAAATGTTTCTGGGCACCCCCCAAGAGTATCCCACCTCCATTCCACCCTGCCTACTGTAGTAGAGAGACCCTGCAGCACAATGGGGCTGAGGGCAGGGCACTGCTCCTGGGACCCGTCTTCCCACGTGGAAATGACAGGCAGTTCCCTCCCAGGGGAGTTGTAAGGGTAGAGATGTAATGAAACCCTCAGATGCTGGAGCAGGGCAGCCGGGGGTTCAACTCTGTCACCTTTACACTAACATCTCTCATTCCAGGGACCCCTGGTGGCAGCCACGTGGCACTTGCTGCCAACCACAGGGCATTCACTGTTGGCCATCAGGTGTGCCTCACCTGGCACTGCAGTAAGCAGGGCTCCAAGCGTCCTGGTGCCAGGTTCACCTCCCCTCACCTGCCCAGGAATACCACCCGTTAGTGTTCAGAGCACCCCTTTTACAGATGGAAAAAACGAGGCTCAGAAAGGAGGCATTTACCCTCAGTCACAGACCAACATCGCTGTTGCCCCAGGGTGGGGGCAAAGGTGATGGGGAATGGGGAGGGGGAGGTGGAGGGCTTGGATGCCCAGTCCTGAGAAAGCATGGGGTTCGGTGCAGGCCTGGGAGACAGGAGACCCAGCTCTGCAGATTCGGTGCCTGTGACCTGGGAAAGGAGGTCACCACACAGCCTCGGTGTCCCTGGAGTCCTAATATTTACCATGTAGATACAGTCAGGGCCTGGGCGCAGGGCCTGAGCTCACTCAGGGGTGGGAATGACACAAGGACAAGCTTTGGAGCCGGGATCGGGCCAACAGGGGCCGCTGTGGATGCACATGTGCTCCGGGGAGGCCAGGGGCGGCTCTGAAGGAGAGCATGGGGGCAGCTGCAGCCTGGCATTCACCTGGGGGTCACCCGCAGGCCGCAGGGCTGGCCAGGGCCCCACGTTTCATCCTGGAGGTCTCTGCTCGGGTGCACACAGCCCCCTTCCTGCAGGCATCCAGCTGGGTGACACCTCCCCACCACCAACCGCTGGACAGCGGGTCCCTGTCTTGGTTATGGCAGCTCCCCCAAACCTGCCCTGGCCCCTGGGATAAGGGGTTAACCCGAGGGGCTGGCTTCTCCTGCCCCTCAAAGTCAAGACGCTTCAAGGTGGAGAGATGGGGAAACTGAAGCCAGAACGGGGTAGCTAGTTGTCCTCAGTCGCGCTAGAGGACCCAGTCCTCCGTATTCCAAGAGGGGCACCGTGCGCCATTAGGGAGCGACAGGGACAGTGGAAAGGAGACGCTCTTCGTGCCCACCGCCCCGAGTTAGAGTCGAATCAGCCCTGGACCTCACGAGGCGGAGCGGCCGCGGGCCGCGTCTCGGGTCCCAGAGCCACGTTTCTTACGGCTGCGGCCTCCCGACCAGTCCCTTCTCTCATGTCTAAACCTCAGTTTCCCGGTCTAGGAAAAGGGCCTGGAAAGTCACGGGTCTGGCACGGCTGGGGCGAAGGCAGAACGATCTGGAGGGCGGCTGGGATTGGAAGTCCGAGAAGGGCTTCGGCCATCCCACATTCTCTGGGGGGACGGGCTCAGGACGCGGAGGGTCGCTCCGCGGGGGAAGGGGCCGGCCGGCTGTCTTGGCCAGAGGGGAACCGGACGGGATGACCTCATCCGCGGCTCCAGCCTGGAATGCGGCGGTCGGGGAGGGGGCAGGGTGCCTGTCCATCTCCCCGGGCCCCCCCCCCCCCACTTCCCGCTCTCCGCGTGGGCCTCGGCGGAGGGGAGACATTCCGCGGCGTCGCCCGCCCCCCGCCCCGGCCCTTCCTTCCCCAGCGCAGGAAGGCGCGGAGACGGCCCCCGCTCGGCCCCTCGGCTCGCCCCCTACGCGCGCAGTTTGGCCGCTCAGCCCCGTCCGATCTTCTGCCCCGTCTGCCCGCCCGGAACGCGCGACAGCCCGAAAGCTCGGAGTTTCCCCGCGCCGCTCCGCGGCCGTGCCGGGCCTTCCCGTGCGCTCCCGGAGGCTCCTCTCCCGGGCGGGTCCCCTCCCCGTCCCGGCCTCGGGAGCCTAGGAGGGTGCAGAGCCCCCGCAGGCGCTGGGACCCACCGGCCTCCGCGGACGGCCCCCGTCTCTAGGACCCGCGCGCTGCGGCTGTTACCTGGTTCCGTGAGCCCCGGGGGCGCGGGACGAGGGCAGACTCGTCGTCGGCAGCGGCGGCGGCCCCGCGTCCCGGCTGGCAGCCCGGGAGAGTCGCTGGGCTGGTCTGCGCCGCCCTGGCCGCGGGCTCCGCGGGCTGGATCCGGGGGCGGGGGCGGGGTGTGGGCGCTCCCGCCTCCCGCCCCTCTCCTCCCGCCCGCGGGCGGGGCCCGGACCTCTCCCCGGCCCCCTCCCCGGCGCCGTACATGCCGCCGAGAGCTGGCAAGGGGGACACGGCAGCGGAGGGGCCAGGCCAGGCCTCTGCTCGCCGCCCCGAACAGGGCCAGCCGGGGAACGCGCAATCTGCCCCGGGGAGGCGACTCCGGTCCCCAGCCGCCAACCCCTCCCCCACTGGTTCCCCGCGTGGCCTTGGGGTGTCCAGGCCTGATGAGCTCCCCTCCCTCCTGGGCCCTCCAGCCGCTCCCTGCGGGAGTTTGGGGAACCGGGAAGCTGGATCTGAGGCCTTGAATGCCTGGGCCTTTAAACCTTGATTTTTACAAGCTTGGGATGCCCACTCCCTTCCTCCCCATTCCCATTCCCTTCCACCCGGTCCAGGCCCTGCGGCTCCAAGGAGGAAGACAGCCACACTGGGGCGGCAGGCCACGCAGGCACTGGTAGAGTGAGGTGGAGGGGCCGGCAGGGCCGGGACCCTGGAGCGCGACAGCCTGGGTTCCTGTCCTGCCTTAGTCACTGCTTACCTTTCTGTGCCTCAGTTTCCAGATCTGAAAGTGGGATAGATAACAGCATCACATGTGTTAAGTGTTCTCTGCTCTCAGAGCACCTATGAGTCTTGCTTGCAGATAAATGATGTTGCATCTCAGAGACTTTACAGATCCCACCACCACCTCCATGGGGGCAGGGAATCAGCCATACCCGGGCCCCTGTGCCATCCTCAAGGAGGGGAGATAGATCTCTGGCCCCTGCCTCCCGTTGTTGTGCCCTCCTGACTACTCCCCTCTGACTATAGAGTCCTCCGGGTGTCAGTCAGGGCACAGAGAGGTCCCTAACACTGTCTGGGGGGTGTCGGGGCTCAGGAAAGCTTCCTAGAAGGATGATACCTGAGTTAAGTCTTTTTTTTGGAGACAGAGTCTCTGTTACTCAGGCTGAAGTGCAAGTGGCACGATCTCCACTCACTGCAAACCTCCACCTCCCCGGTTCAAGCGATTCTCCCACCTCAGCCTCCAGACTAGCTGGGATTACAGGCACCCACCCATGCCCTAGCTAATTTTTGTATTTTTTATTTATTTATTTATTTTTATTTATTTATTTTTTGAGACAGAGTTTCGCTCTTGTTACCCAGGCTGGAGTGCAATGGCGCGATTTCGGCTCACCGCAACCTCTGCCTCCTGGGTTCAGGCAATTCTCCTGCCTCAGCCTCCTGAGTAGCTGGGATTACAGGCACGTGCCACCATGCCCAGCTAATGTTTTGTATTTTTAGTAGAGATGGGGTTTCACCGTGTTAGCTAGGATGGTCTTGATCTCTTGACCTCGTGATCCACCCGCCTCAGCCTCCCAAAGTTCTGGGTTTACAGGCGTGAGCCACCGCGCCCGGCCATGTATTTTTTAATCAAGAGGGAGTTTAGCCATCTGGTCTTGAACTCCTGACCTCAGGTGATCACCCGCCTCGGCCTCCCAAAGTGCTGGGATTATAGGTGTGAGCCACCATGTGGCCGTGAGCTAAATCTTCAAGGACGTGTAGGCAGAGGGAGGGGCAGTGGAAATGCACAGTGCGCAGCTGGCAGAGGACAGCACAGCAAAGGCTGGGAGCCGAGGACCCTGAAGAGGAGGCAAACCCGACTGAGCACTATCATGGCCAAGGATGAGGAGCCGTGTTTACTCACAGGTGGAGACAAGGTCTTTACTGTTCACCCAGGGGCTAGGCTCCCTAGATCCCCATGTGGCCACCAAGGGAAGGAGTTATTTCCACAGCTGGACAAATGAGGAAACAGGCACAACGCATTCTAGCATTTGCTGAAGTGGCACAGCAGTAGGAGCTCTTTCCTTGGGAGCCAGCCCAGGAGCATTTTGTCCTGTGGAGAACTGGAAAGCGTGGGGACAGTGAGCCAGCAGGCAGCCCTGGCAGGTGTGCATTTGGAAGTCTAACTGTCGGCCGGGCTCAGTGGCTCACGCCTGTAATCCCAGCACTTCGGGAGGCCGAGGCAGGCAGATCACGAGGTCAGGAGGTCAAGACCATCCTAGCTAACGCGGTGAAACCCTGTCTCTACTAAAAATACAAAAAAAAATTAGCTGGGTGCAGTGGCACGCGCCCGTGGTCCCAGCTACTCAGAAGTCTGAGGCAGGAGAATCGCTTGAACACAGGAGGTGGAGGTTGCAGTGAGCCGAGATCGTACCACTGCACTCCAGCCTGGGCGACAGAGTGAGACTCCATCTCAATTAAAAAAAAAAAAGTCTGACTGTTGCACCCAGATGTGGTTGCTCACACTTACAATCCCAGCACTTTGGGAGGCCGAGGCAGGCAGATTTCTGAGGCCAGGAGTTTGAGACCAGCCTGACCAATATGGTAAAAACCCCGTCTCTACTAACGATACAAAAATTAGCCAGGTGTGGTGGCGGGCGCACCTGTGATCCCAGCTACTTCAGAGGCTGAGGCAGGAGAATGGCTTCAACCTGGAGATGAAGGTTGCAGTGAGCTGAGATCGCACCACTGCACTCCAGCCTGGCGACAGTGAGACTCTGTCTCAAAAAAAAAAAAAAAAAAACAAACCCAGAATTCTGACTGTGAGTGGGGAATGCACTGGAGGGATAGTGGAGGAGGCAAAGAACTAGTACCGCTGTGGTCATTACCATTAACAGCTTCGGTCGTAACCAGCACTTATTGAGCGCCTGATGCATACCAGGTGCTGTAGCCCCTTGACATGCATTATGACATTTACTCCTTGTGAGAGCCCCATAGAGAAAGTACTGCCAGGCCGGGCGCGGTGGCTGAAGCCTGTAATCCCAGCACTTTGGGAGGCCGAGGCGGGTGGATCACGAGGTCAAGAGATCGAGACCATCCTGGTCAACACGGTGAAAGCCCGTCTCTACTAAAAATACAAAAACATTAGCTGGGCATGGTGGCGCGTGCCTGTAATCCCAGCTACTCAGGAGGCTGAGGCAGGAGAATTGCCTGAACCCAGGAGGCGGAGGCTGCGGTGAGCCGAGATCGTGCCATTGCACTCCAGCCTGGGTAACAAGAGCGAAACTCCGTCCCAAAAAAAAAAAAGAAAGTACTACCATCATGTCCCTTTTGCAGAGAAGTGAAGTGACTTGCGTCGAGCCCCCTCCTTTGGCAGGATGGCCATACTTTCCAGTTGGCCTAGGACAGGCCCAGATTACACATACTGTTCCAAGTGTGATTATTAATAGCACTTCCTTTCATTCTCAAAGGTGACCTGGTTAGACAATCAATTACACGTCACTCTAGTCAGAGGATCCCTAGAGCAGCTGGTAAAGGAGGTGGTTTGGTGCAATGCCAAAGGCCCTGAGCTCAACTCCTGGCCCAGTGGCTGACTGTGGGCAAAGCACTTGGCCCATCTCAGTCTCAAGCTCCACATCTCTGAAATGGGTTTAATAGCAGTGCAGGTATTTACTAGTTGCAGGGGTGTTGTGAGCCCCAGGCAGAGCACCGAGCAAGCAGTCTTGATGGAAATGGTTACAACCTGCCCCACGCTTGCTCCATCCTCTTCACCCCTGGGCAGGGAGGGCAGGCAGGAAAGAACAAGTGAGAACCTCCCGACTGTATGCCACACACCGTCTTCTCCAGCTCATTGGCAGGCAACCCGTGAAGCAGGGATTCTTGCCCCTTTTTACAGGTGGGTAAGCTGAGGCGGAGTGGGGCCCTCTCCCTCCTTGCAGCCTGTCTCCAGAGAGAAATCTATCTCCATGTAGGCTGTGCCCTTGTTCCTGGCTCCACTCCTGATTTAAGGATCTGACTCAGTTTTTCCCTCTGGAAAATGGGAGAAAGGGAGAAGTTTCAACATCCCCAAGAAGGATCCAGGGTTGGGCAGTCCCCGTTGCTTATGCTTTTCCCCTCCCCCAACTTCCTGCAGTCCCCTTCCTTCCCTTCAAGAGGCTGCGCCCAGGAGTGTAGGGGTTAACCTCGGCAGAGCTGTAATCGCAGTGCAGAATGCAGAACCAATGCTTCCCAGCTGGGACTGGGAGCTGCTAGGCGAACCAACTGACTGGCCGGAGTTCAGGGTCCCCTACCTCCTGCCCTGTCTTGAAGGAACCAGCCCCCTCAGGCTATAGTCTGAGAGCTCAGCTGCCCCCTCCACTCAGCCCAGCAGATTGGGTTGGCCAAGGCAGGGGGCCTAAGGAGGCAGTTCCAGGGCAGGGAGCAGTCTATGGAGCCAGGGAGGAGAGGGCAGGGCACAGCTAGGGACCCAGGGATGCCAGTGACTGCTTCCAGGTTCCAGGGAGGTTTGGAATGGGAGCTCTGAACTGAGGCCACAGCTATCAGCCCCTCGCAGCCCCTCCCTAGGGTGCATGTCCTTTTTGTACCTCAAAGTCCGGCTGAGCTTTTGGTGAGTTAATGCATCTGCTTATTGACCAATTGATTGGCCTTTCCCATTCTTCATCTCGAGTGATCACTGGTCCATCCCTCTGCTGATGCAATTGCTAATTGATCCATGTGCCCACTGCCCGCTCCCCTGCCCATCCATCTGCCCTCCCCTCCATGCACCCATTCACCCATCTACTTCCCGTCCGTATCTTGATCTGCTACTCACACACATTCAATCACTCAGCCACTTACTTACCCACCCCTCCGCTGACCCACTGCCTGTCCCCCATTCATCCATCCACTCACCCGCCCATCCAGCTGCCTACCCACCCACGCATCCTTCCACCCATTGTCCATTCACCCACCTGTACACCCACCCACCCACTCTCTCCAGCATCGCTTGATCCACTGCCCACACCTACGGCCATCTGCCGTCCATTTACTCCTGCCACCTCCATCCTGTAATGCCCCTGCACTGACTCACACCTGGTCTCTGCTGACCAATAATAGGTATTTGAGCATGTCCTCATCTTTTTCACACACATGGACTTCACTCACCTCATCAGTGGGCTACCTGGAGGCAAAACACCCTTGAACACTGCTTTTTTTTTGTGTGTGAGACAGAGTCTAGCTCTGTCGCCGAGGCTGGAGTGCAGTGGCGTGATCTTGGCTCACTGCAACCTCTGCCTCCCGGGTTCAAGCAATTCTCTTGCCTCAGCCTCCTGAGTAGCTGGGATTACAGACGTGTGCCACCACACCCAGCTAATTTTTTTTTTTGTATTTTTAGTCGAGACAGGGTTTCGCCACATTGGCCAGGCTGGTTTCGAACTCCTGACCTCAGGTGATCCGCCTGCCTTGGCCTCCCAAAGCGCTGGGATTACAGGCATGAGGCACCACGCCTGGCTGAAGACTGCTTTGAAATGTCACCTCCTCCTGGAAGAACTCCTTCAAAATGAGCCTCCGCGCTGCATCTGTTCCATCCTCCATGTTGGTATCTTTTTCCCGGTGAGATCGCCGATGAGATAGTGATGTCCATGCGTGCTCTGTGCTCCTGGCACACTGGGAAATGAATGATCGGGACCAACATAGGAATCCTTGTTCCTCGTTCCTTGACTGAGCCCTACAAGGGTATGTACCCTCCTCCTGGGACCCCTCCAGGGATACTCACTGGCTAGACCCCTGCAGGGGCTCAGACACACCTGGACACTGCAGAGGAAGGGGGCAGCTTTGGAGTCTTCAAGAGGTTTGTGCTGTGACCTAGATCCCCAGAGGTGACCTTGCACCTAGGGGAAACTGACAAAGGACCAAGGAGGCTGACCCCAAGCTCTCCCCTCTGCCATCCAGTGTGCCTTTCCAAGTCAGACAAACCTGAGTGCAAATCAGGACTTTGTCTCTCACTGTCCGAGTGACCTTGGATAAGTCGGTCCCTACCACTGGTGTCAGTTCCATTATTTGTAATAAGCCATACAGTTCAAGTTCACGGCCTGACCTGTGGTTATCATGGTCAAGGAAGGGTAGCTGTTATCATGACATTTTCTTTTCCTTTCTTTTTCCTTTCCTTCCTTCCTCCCTCCCTCCACCCCCCTTTTCTCTCTTTCTTTCTTCCTTTCTTTCTCTCTCTTGCTCTGTCACCCAGGCTGGAGTGAAATGGTGCCATTTCGGCACACTGCAACCTTCACCTCCCAGGTTCAAGCAATTTTCCTGCCTCAGCCTCCTGACTCCTGAGTATCCTTCCTTCCTTCCTTTCCTTCTCTCTCTCTCTCTCTTCCTTCTTTCCTTTCTTTCTCTCTCTCTCTTGCTCTGTCACCCAGGCTGGAGTGAAATGGTGCCATTTCGGCTCACTGCAACCTTCACCTCCCAGGTTCAAGCGATCTTCCTGCCTCAGCCTCCCGAGTAGCTGGGATTACAGGCATCTGCAAACACGCTGGGCTAATTTTTGTATTTTTAGTAGTGACGAGGTTTCACCATGTTGGCCAGGCTAGTCTTGAACTCCTGACCTCAGGTGATCCGCGTGCCTCGGCCTCCCAAAGTGCTGGGATTACAGGCATGAACCACTGTACCCGGCCATTTCTTTTTTTTAAATGGAGTCTCCCTCTGTCATCCAGGCTGGAATGCAGTGGTGGCGATCTCAGCTCACTGCAACCTCTGCCCCCCAGGTTCAAGCGATTTTCATGCCTCAACCTCCCAAGTAGCTAGACTACAGGTGCCTGCCACCGGGCCCAGTTAATTTTTGTATTTTTAGTAGAGACTGGGTTTCACCATGTTCGTCAGGCTGCTCTCAAACTCCTGGGCTCAAGAGATCTGCCCACCTCAGCCTCCCAAAGTGCTGGGATCACAGGTGTGAGCTGCCTCGCCTGGCCCATCATGACTTTATCGTTTTCCCTTTACGGGTAGGCAGTTTCATTGAACACATGCTCAGTGGGTACCCGCTGCAGCGGGCCCTGGGCTGGGCACCGTGTGAGGGCGGCAGTAAGGAGTGTGGTCCCTCCTCTCAAGGCACTTAGAGTCTGCTGGGGCAGACAGAGGGCGGGACACTGGTGGTGATGAAAGGTCACGGCAGCGGTAGACGGGGCAGGGAGGCAGAAGATCGCCGGAGGAGGGCCAGGGAGGCTTCCTGGAGAAGGAGGCATTTGAGTTGGGCCTTCTGTCTTGGGGTAAGATGGTCTGTAGGTGAGGCTGGGGAGAGAACCGGCCTCAGCAGAGAGGTGGAGGTGGGAACGGGCACACCTGAGGGAGGATCGTGATCTGGTGCTGGGAGGCTGGAAGTTGCACTGGGTCTACTGTGGAGGAGCGGGCAGAGGCACTGAATGCCACACATGGGGAGGGTAGTGGCGGATGCTAGGCTGGGCCACTGCCCCACCCAGAGATAGCGGCCCTTGGACATCACAGACCTGGCGGTGGCTCAGGATCCTTGATGGGGCTTCCTCATTAGCAGAGGCTGGGGCAACCCTGCCTGATGCTGTTTTTTGTTTTCCGTTTTTTTTTTTTTCCGTGCAGCCCTTGGCGACAGGAATCTGTTCTGAGGGAGCCAGGAGATGGAGACCCTCCTGGAAGGACCCTTTGGCTCTTCGGTACCTTCCTTCAACTCCCCATGACGAGCCAACACTTGGTGGGCGGTGGAGTGGGGGAGGAGGCGTGTTTCAGGGTTCTCAGAAGGCTCCTGGGGGCCAGGCGCGGTGGCGCATGCCTGTAATCCCAGAACTTTGGGAGACCGAGGCCAGCAGATCACTTGAGGTCAGGAGTTTGAGACCAGCCTGGCCAACATGGCAAAAACCCATCTCTACTAAAAATATAAAAATTAGCCGGACGTGGTGGCATTTGCTGGTAATCCCAGCTACTAGGGAGGCTGGGGCAGGAGAATCGCTTGAACCCGGGAGGTGGAGGCTTCAAAGAGCCGAGATGGTGCTGCTGCACGCCAGCCTGGATGACTGAAAAAAAAAAAGCTTCTGGGGCCACTGAGGCCCAGACAGAGTAGTGTGGAGTCCTGGGCTGCCCCACACGCCGTGGTTGGTTCCAGTGAGGGTGACAGCATCTGTTGAGTTTGTGCCATCTCTTAGCCTAACACGGTGAAACAGGCTCACAGACAGGTAAGGCTCAGCACTGACGTGGCAGGGCTTCCAGGAAGACTGCCTGGAGGAGGCAGGATGAGCGAGGCTCTAGAGATGGATGAGGCTGTGTGCACACAGTGAGAGCCAGGCTGGGAACACGAAGTGTGTGTGTCTGACACGGGTGTATGTGGTCAAGGTGTCAGCTGCAGTCAGACATGCAGAGTCAAGGCCTGACCTGAGGCTGGGTGATGGCAGATGTGTCCCTATCTGTGTCACCCAGCTGCTCCTGGAGGTGATGCCTGGGTGTGAAAGGATTCTTTGGAGCTGTAGGGTCAGGATGGGAGTTAATCCCAGGGGCATTTTGGAGGGCGTGGCTGTGAGGCCCAAGGGGAGGGCATGCCTCCAGGAGACAGCTGTCAGGGCCGGAAACGCCTCTGGAATTCCAGGCTCTGGGAAAAGGGCCGGCCTGTGGGAGAGCTTTCTCAGGCGGAGCCTTCCAGACAGACCCAGCTCTGGTTTCTTATTCACTGGTCTGCAGGGAAATGGGGGTGGGGAAGCCCCCCTAACCCCTCTGGCTCCCTTTCTCCTGGAGAGCAAGAAGCTGGACAGGGGTTGAGGAAGGATGTGGGGTCAGTTCCTCCAGCCCCACCCCCAAGGAGGACAGACAGATGGATGGACTGAGGGTGGAGTGGGGGTCTAAGGCCGCTGTAGTTGCAGGGGCCGGGGAATGGGGCGGCCGAAGGGGTCAGGACCAGGTGACCCCGTTGTCCCTGGGTGATGGGAGTGGGCTCTCCAGACCTGGGCCAGGTGGTTGGGGCCTGGATGGAAGGGTGGTGGGGAGGGGGTCCTCTAGGAGACCTTTGTTCTCATTGTGAAGTGGGTGGGGTGGAGAGAGGAGGGGCATAGAGGGGGACAGGAAAGGCGTTTGAGGAGCAGAAACAATGGACTATTCTCTGTGGCCCAGCCTGGCCCAAGAGATAGGCTGGTGGGCTGCAGGCCAGCCCTGACCATCTCCTGCAGGGCCTCCTTCAGCCTGGCCCAGCCCTGGGGGCTTCACGTGGCCCCGCCTGGGTAGGCCGCGGGGGCGCCTTCCTCACCCCCATGGCCACGCGCGCATTCCTGGACACACGGATCTCTCTGTTTTTTTCTAACAAAAGCCCGTCCACTTTGGTTAAGGAAGCCCTTCCGTGTTCATGACCTCCTTGGTGTGACAGAGACAGAAATGGACGAGGGAACACATCTTGCCCACGGCACCTGGCTGCTCGTCAAAGAGCTGGGAGTCGGCCCTGGCGCTCCTGGCTCCGGGTCCCGGGTTCGTCCACAACCTCCCAAGCCCTAACCTTGTCCTTAGCCCCTGGTTTCCTCCTCTCTTTTCTGGACTGAAAAGAAGAGCAGAAGCAGGGGCAGTAACTGAGTGTCTCCTGACTGCCGTACACAGCTCAGAGCTTGGCATTTCACTTGTATTTGCTGTCATCCTCACAACACCGTTGAGCCGATGAGGAAACGGGGGCCGAGGAGGTAAAGTCACCTCTCACTGGAAATGGTCACACTGGATGAGTCCAGGCCTGTCACCTCTCAGTGGCCTGCTGCCTTGAGGACAAAGGCTCTGGGACCACGCACGCAGGGATTGTGGTCTCTCCTGGTCTCCAGGGGCAAGGAGGAACTGTCCATGCTGTACACATGTCCTTCCCGGGCAGGAATTGTTGAGAAGTACCCCTGACTGATGGCTGTTGCCTCTACTTACATCCCTTTGGTGACTGGGAGCTCACCACTTCCCCAAGAGGACAGCTGTGCCAGCCAAGAATTTCTCCCTGAAATGGAGCAGAAATCAACTCCCCATAACCTCTGCTCACTGCTCCTTCTTCCACCCCTGAAAACAGAGTTCTCCAGACGCTTCCCTTTGCGGAAGAAGTCAGAAGACCCGGCTCCAAGTCCTCCCAGCTGTGGACCTGGGCAAGTTCTTTAGCCTCCCAGGACCTCCGTTTTCTCATCTGTCAAGTGGGAGTAACAATGCCTGTGATCAAACAAGTCTGTGAAAGGAGCTTTAGAAACACAGGTTGGGGGCCAGGCGTGGTGGCTCACGCCTGTAATCCCAGCGCATTGGGAGACTGAGGCGGGCAGATCATGAGGTCAGGAGATCAAGACCAGCCTGGCCAACATGGTGAAACCCCATCTCTTCTAAATATGCAAAAAATTAGCCAGGCGTGGTGGTACACGCCTATAGTCCCAGCTACTTGGAGGCTGAGGCAGGAGAATCGTTTGAACCTGGGAGGCGGAGGTTGCAGCGAGCCAAGATCACGCCACTGCACTCCAGCCTGGGCGACAGAGCAAGACTCTGTCTCATAAAAAAACAAACAAAAAAAAAACAAAGAACCACAGGCTGGGGGTGTGTCATGATCACTGCAGAGGCTCCAGCTCCTTGTACTTTTCTGTTGTTTGATGGACTTAACTCACATCACAGGAAACACTCATAAAGCACCAGCTCAGCACCTGGCAATGGGGCACAGCCGCTGCCTCTGCCTCTGTTTTGTTTTTTTTTTTTGAGACGGAGTCTCACTTTGTAGCCCAAACTGGAGTGCAGTGCTGTGATCTTGGCTCACTGCAACTTCCGCCTCCTGGGTTCAAGCAATTCTGGTGCCTCAGCCTCCCGAATAGCTGGTACCACAGGTGTGCACCACCCTGCCTAATTTTCTGTAGTAGAGATGGGGTTTCACCATGTTGCCCAGGGTGGTCTCGAACTCCTGATCTCAGGTGTTTGAGACCACCCTGTGCAAGATGGTGAAACACCCATGGACGCCTCAGCCTCCCAAAGTGCTGGGATTACAGGCATGAGCCACTGGCCCGGCCCAGCCACTGCCTTTGAACTCAGAAATTCACACTCCCAGCTTGCAGAGAGGGGACGCGATGGTTTAGGGTTTTATGTGGAGTCACCTTTATGAATTCATAAAGACTCTGACAACATTCTTATGGGCAAATGGAGGATCTCGCAGGCAAGGAAACCGCCCAGAGAGGTGAAGTAACCTACCTGAAGTCCCACAGCACCGTTCCATAGGGGATTGAGATTCTCACCAGGCCATTCCCCGAGTGGGTCTGCAGGGGTTAACTGGGCTGGCTGGCGCCTGCCAAGCAGGAGGGGGGATCTCATAGAGAGTGAGGGTTGGGGAATGGGCAGCCCCTCTCGGTCTCTGACTTCTCCTCAGGGGGCAGCTTGAGCCTCTGCCAGCCTCTTGTTGACTCAGCCGGCCTCTCTTCTGCCAAGGCCTGCTGGCCAGAGCTCCCATGGGGAGAGTCAGGCCACATTCTTCTCTGGCTGGGGCCTGAGGGGTGGCTGGCACCTCCTGGTGGAGTCTGTGTGCTGGAGAGCTCATCTGGTTTGCGGGCGCTGGGACAGATGCTGGGGTGAGGCAGGAATGTTTTTTTGGGGGGTCAAGGATGGCTCCCTAAAGGACCACCTCAGAGCTAATGAATTAGCCTGGGAACTGGGCGACTTGGCTGTGTGGATCAGCATTTTTTTTTTTTTTTGAGACAGGTTCTTGCTCTGTTGCCCAGGCTGGAGTGCAGTGGCATGAACATAGCTCACTGCAGCCTTGACCTCCCGGGCTCAAGCGATTCTCCTGCTTCAGCTTCCTGAGTAGCTAGGACTGCAGGCACATGACACCATGCTCGGCTTGGCTAATTTTTTTATTTTTTTTGGAGAGGGAGTCTCACTCTGTTGCCCAGGCTGGAGTGCAGTGGAGTGATCTCATCAAGCGATTCTCCAGCCTCAGCCTCCTGATCGGCTAAATTTTAAATTTTTGTAGAGAAGGGGTCTTGCTATGTTGCCCAGGCTAGTCTCAAACTCCTGGGCTCAAGTGATGCTCCCATCTCAGCCTCCCAAAGTTCTGGGATTACAGGTATGAGCCACTGCACCCGGCCAGCTTTGCCACGAATGAGCTGGGTGATCTTAGTGAGACACTCACATCATCCTGTGCCCCACCTCAGTTTCCGCATCCATCAAATGGGTATTTGTGATAAAACACCCTGCTTGCCTTTCCCCACAGCTGTTGGGAGGATCAAAGGCAAAAACAAGTTGAGCTGGAGGGAATGCCCTTTGTAGGGCAAAGGCCCACACATGCTGGCTGGCCAGCCTGGCGTTCTTTTTTTTGAGACAAAATCTCGCTTTGTTGCCCAAGGTGGAGTGCAGTGGTGCGATCTGATCTCAGCTCACTGCAACCACCTCTCGGGTTCAAGCGGTTCTCCTGCTTCAGCCTCCCAAGAAGCTGGGACTATAGGTGTGTGCCACCACGCCCAGCTAATTTTTTGTCTTTTTAGTAAAGACAGGGTTTCACCATATTAGCCAGGATGGTCTCGATCCCCTGACCTCATGATCTGCCTGCCTCGGCCTCCCAAAGTGCTGGGATTGCAGGCGTGAGCCACTGTGCCCGGCAACCTGGGGTTCTTTAGGGGAGCAAGTGAACGGAAGGGGATGCAGAGGCAGTTCTCAGCTGTGACCTGATCTGCCCGACATCTCTGCCTCTCCCCGCCTAACATAGTGACAACTGATAACGACGGCACCTCCTGCCAGGCGCACAGTCCTGGAAGGTTTACAAAGTCCTTCCATTCCCATACCGGTCACCTGCTGCCTCAGGGCCTCGTGCTGCCCTTCCTTCTGCAGAGAATACTCTTCTCCCAGATAAGCAAAAGGCTATTTTCTGCTCAGCTCAAATGTCCCCTCCTCAGAGGCCTACAGGTCCAGGGACCTAAGTTGAATTATTCGCCGGGCACCGTGGCTCATGCCTAGAATCCCAACACTTTGGGAGGCCAAGGTGGGTGGATCATCTGAGGTCAGGAATTCAAGACTAGGCTGGCCAACATGGTGAAACCCCATCTGTACTAAAAATACAAAAGTTAGCCAGGCGTGGTGATGCGTGCCTGTAATTCCAGCTACTCGGGAGGCTGAGGTAGCAGAATCTCTTGAACCCGGGAGGTGAATGTTGCAATGAACAGAGATTGCGCCATTGCAATTCCAGCCTGGGCAAAAAGAACGAAACTCCATCTCAAAAAAAACAAAACAAGCCAGGTGCGGTAGCTCACACCTGTAATCCCAAGACTTTGGGAGGCCAAGGCGGGTGGATCACCTGAGGTCAAGGAGTTCAAGACCAGCCTGGCCAATATGGTGAAACCTCACCTCTACTAAAAAATACAAAGATATTAGCCGGGTGTGGTGGTGCACACCTGTAATCTCAGCTACTCAGGAGGCTGAGGCCGGAGAATTGCTTGAACCCGTTAGGCAGAGGTTGCAGTGAGCCAAGATTTTGCCACTGCACTCCTGCCTGGGTGACAGTGAGACTCCATCTTAAAAGAAGAAAAAATCTAAAACAAATTAAGTTCTCTTCCACCCCTGCCCCCCAGTACCCTCCCTTCCGTGCTGTTCCTCTGTGTCTCTAGTGACTGCCACGACCTTGCTCAGAGGACCGTCTTCCCCTATGACATTAAGCTCCATGAGGGCAGGGATGGTGACTGCCTGGCTCATCGCTGTGTGTAGTGACAGACTGCAGCCTTCCGAGGTAGCTGTCATTGTCTTCCTTTGCAGAGAAGCTTAGAGAGACCTAATGACTTGCCCAAGTCTGCACAGCTGAAGGGATGGGGCCAGGCCTGGCCAGGCCTCTTAGATTCCAGTCCGCGGCTCTTTCAAGAAATGCCCCACAACTGCCACGCCTGTGTCCTCTGCAGGCGCTACCTCCCTGGAAAACAGAGAGCGCGTCTTACCCCTTTGTCACCCCCCATGAAGTCCAGCCCGCACCTCCTCCTTACACATAGTCGGCGCTGTGCACCTATTTATTTGGAGGTCATGGGAAGAAGAACACGCAAAGCCTGGCTGTGGCTGCCACCCTTGTGGGCCTCTGTGCCTTCACCAAGGGACTAAGGACTAATGCCTCTGGCCCACAGTGGGGCATTCCAGGGGCCTCCTCATCCCGCTCAGGCAGGCCGGCTGGCCCAGCAGCTGTGGGGTGGCCGGATGCCCCACCCCTGGCGCCTTTGGGCCCTGAGCCCAGGCCGCAGGCTGAGCTGTTGACTGGCACTGCTCCTTAGGTTTGGGGCAGGAACACCACAGGGATTTTAAAAATAAAGGGCCTTGAGACAGTGGCCTGGCCCAGGCAGCCATGGGGCGGGGCAGGGGCCGGACAGGGACGGTGGGGGAATGCTAAGGCCACCGCAGGCTGCAAAGCCAAGGTGGCCTCCTTTTCTCTTCCCAAAACAGTACCGCTCTTCCAGGAACACCTCCTCCCCGGCCTATTCTAAACATGAGTCTCCAGTATTTCCTGAGCACCTACTATGTGCCAGGCCTCGGTGGCAGAGGGGTGGATCCTCCAGAGGCTCTTCCCTGTAACTGTGCGGCTCTCCTCAGTGGGGCCCCTCCCTGCTTACTCAACCTCAGGCCACACACTATTTATTGAGCACCTACTGTGTGCCAAGCGGCCAGTGTGGCCCTTCACTCTCCCGGGAGCTCTTTCCCACTCTGCTCTCACTCCCTAGGGCACCTCCCCTGTTCAGCCCATTTCAGTCCCCGTCTTTCTCAACTGGCTCAGCTAACAGGAAACGCAGCCGGGGAGGTCAACAGCCCCCGGCCACCAGAGCCCAGCGCAGCACACACAGGGCCTGTCTACATGGTGCAGCGGGGAGGGGGGGCTTCCTGTTTACGAGAGTCACAAGGACCCTCGGGTGGCGCTTGGACAGGCCTCCAGGGCAGCCTCTCTCGTCTAGATCTCCCTAGGAGGGGCCACCCAGCACCCCCACAGGCCCCAGGCGGCTAGTTCAGACCCAGGCCACTACCACCCGCCCCCACAACATGAGGTGGGTAGAGAAAAGAGGAGGAGCGAGGAGTCTTGGGAACAGCCTGGAATGTGGGAGTTGAAGGTCCGCAGGAAGCATCCCTGGCTCCAGGCCCCCTCCAAGTCTGGATGCCCCGCCCCAGTCCTCTCCTCCCATCCCGGGGCCTCCCCAGCTCTGATGGGGGCGGGGCTGACGGAGCCAGGAAGGAGGAGACCAGATTCCTTCCCGTCCCGCTGGGGCGCGAGGCTGCAGCTCTGGCTTGACCGGGCACTGGCGGACTCAGTCTCTCCATTCCTAGGGCGGGGCGTGGAGCCAGCTCCCGGGTCAGCCCCCATCTGCTGCTGCCTCCCTCTTTTTTCCCCCCTGCTGCCTCCACCATCCCAGAGACTGGGACCAGCAGGGGAGGCCTCCACGGAGGGGTGGGGCTGGCCAAAGGTGCCCCTGGGAAAGCAAACAATCCTGCCAACCTCGCGCTGCCGGCAGCCCCAGCCAGTCAGTCCCGTGGTTGCCCAACCGTATTGACCGAGGGCCTGAGGGTCACGGCCGCTGGGCCAGAAGAGGCCGGGCAGAGGGAGACCGCCCATCCCCCACCGCTCCCTCACCTAACCCCAAAGGAGGTAGGCGACCCCTGTCCTCTGTCTCCCCTCTCCAACCCCAGTCCCTTAGGGCACAAAATGACCAATGCTTGAGGCAGTCATCCCCCAGAGGTTGTGGGGTCCCATTGGAGCTAGTTAGTTCAGAGGAAGCAGTCAGGGAGGGCTTCCTGGAGGAGGCCACTCTCAATATAGAAGCCTAAAATTGGGAAAGAGTGTGCCTGCCCCAGGAAACAACCTGGCTAAAGGCATGGCACTTCTAGGGAAATGCTAGTGACATGATAGGGTTGGAGAAAGGTGAGGGAAGGAGGGGAGGTTTTAGGAGCGGAGGGCTGGGGTGGAAGGATGAGGTCATTCATCCCACTGGACTTTCTGTGGCTCTGGAGCGCCCTCTTTTGCCCCAGGCAGGAAGGCAGAGGGAAGCCGGGTAAAGCAACCACCACAACTTGATGTGGCTTTGCAGACTTGGCGAGGGGACGGGCCTGGGGACTGGGACCAGGACTCCAGCCTCTAGCTCTGTGAAGCCACCCTACTGCCCTGAGAAGACCCCCGGTTTTCAGCCCTGTGAGACCTGTTGGTGCCTGACTGGGGCACTGGGGCGGCTCTCACAGGCTGTTTTCTGGTGGGGAAGAGTCCTGGCTCTTCCAAGTTTCCAACTGTGTGACCTTGGGTGAGTTATGAATGGGCCTCAGTTCCCTGGCCTCAGTTTCCCCCTCTGTAAGATGGAGCTAAAAATAATTGCCCCAGAGGACAATTGATGGATGAAATTAATTTACATTTTGGAAACCACCTGGCGCTAGTGAGCACCCAATTCCAGTTGGGAAGTATTAAGATTAATGAGAAGTAGAGAAAGTTGGCTTTACCGCCAGGACGTGTTGACAGGTGGGCGGAAGGCGTTTCAGCTGAAGTCTTCAAAGAAGGACCTGATACTCGGCCTCTGGGATTCCCAGACTTGCCTGATCCAAGAAACTCCCTGGGGCTGTGGTTCAAAATGTCAGCTTCTGGCCTGGGAGGTGGCTCACGCCCATAATCCCAGCAGTTTGAGAGGCCAAGGTGGGTGGATCACCTGAGGTCAGGAGTTCGAGAGCAGCCTGGGCAACATGGTGAAACCTCATCTATACTATTAAAAAAAAAAAAAAATCCAGGTGTGGTGGCGTGCCTGTAATCCCAGCTACTCAGGAGGCTGAGGCAGGAGAATCTTGAACTTGGGAGGTGGAGGTTGCAGTGAGCTCATATTGTGCAGCTGCCCTCCAGCCTGGGCAACAGAGCAAGTCTCCATCTCAAAAAAAAAAGGCCGGGCATGGTGGAGCAACTGAGGATCACACCTGTATCCCAGCACTTTGAGAGGCTGAGGTGGGTGGATCACCTGTGGTCAGGAGTTTGAGACCAGCCTGACAACATGGTGAAACCCGTCTCTACTTCAGTAATACAGATTAAATACAAAATTAGCCGGGCCTGGTGGCGAATGCCTGTAATCCCACCTGCTCCAGAGGCTGAGGCAGGAGAGTCACTTGAACTTAAGAGACGGAGGTTGCAGTGAGCCAAGATCTCGCCATTGCACTCCAGCTGGGCAACAAGACTGAAACCCTTAAAAAAAAAAAAAAGAAACCCAAAATATCACCTTTCCTCCTCTGACAGGGTAGGTGTGTGGGGGACAGGTCTTGGGATTTCTAAGGAGGCCCCAGGCCTGAGCCTTCTACCAGGCAGGTGTGGGGAACACTCCTCTCTGATGACAAGGACTCACTCCAAATGATTCCTCCTTAGGAAGTGAATCCTTCAAAATACTTTTAAAAACCCTGCTGTTTATTGAGCATGTATTGCCTGCCTGGCACTGCTCTGAGTCTCATTCGAGTTGATTCCCCGCATCCTCACCACATTCCTGTGTTGCAGTAGGTACTTAGATTTGCTCCCATTTCACTGATGGGGAAACTGAGACCTATAGAAGCTAAGAAACTTGCCCAAGGTCACAAAACCCTGTGACTCTTGAGGCATCCACTTGAGATCTGAGCCCGGATACGGGCTCTTACCGACTGGTTCGCAGTTTGCAGCCTGCCTCAGAACCCCTGAACGCTTGATGAAATTCCTCCAGGAGTCTTGGGTAGGGGCTGGGATCCTTAATTTTCACTCTTTTTTTTTTTTTTTTTTTTTTTTTGAGACGGAGTTTCGCTCTTGTTACCCAGGCTGGAGTGCAATGGCGCGATCTCGGCTCACCACAACCTCCGCCTCCCGGGTTCAGGCAATTCTCCTGCCTCAGCCTCCTGAGTAGCTGGGATTACAGGCACGCGCCACCATGCCCAGCTAATGTTTTTGTATTTTTAGTAGAGATGGGGTTCCACCATGTTGACCAGGATGGTCTCGATCTCTTGACCTCATGATCCACCCACCTCGGCCTCCCAAAGTGCTGGGATTACAGGCTTGTGCCACCGCGCCTGGCCACTTTTCACTCTTTTTCCCTCTAAGTTTGTGATGCTTGAATCAAGAAATGGCCAAATGCTTGAGACTCAGAGTTCGAGACCAGCCTGGGCAGCACAGTGAGACTCCGTCTCTTAATAAAATAAAGAAAGAAAATAAACTAAATGAGCTGGGCATGGTGGTGCTACTCAGGAGGATCACTTGAGCCCAGGAGTTTGAGGCTGCAGTGAGCTGTGATCGTGCCACCGCACTCCAGCCTGGGCCCCAGGGCCATTCCCAGTCTCTGCTTTCAGCCCCCCTGGGGAGGCAGAAGACTGTGGTTCACCTTCCTAGCCCCTACTTACTTTCTTTGGGGTGGTCTTGGGTAGTTCCCTCGCCCCTAGCTTTGGTTTCTGTATCTCTAAAATAGGGATACAGCACTTCCCTGGATACCACCCCTGAGTTCCTGAGACAGGACTTGGGAAGGGGGTTTGCGAGCCCCCTTCAGGCTGTGGGTTCCTTGGGACCCGGGGGTGGTGGGCCCAGGGTTAGGAGAGTGGACAGTCCAGGAGTTGCTCAAGCTTGTCCGTCCCCAGAGCTAGGCTCTTTCCTAGCTAGTGCCACCAAGACGCCAGTGGCTGGGGAGGTCACACCGCGACGGCAAAGTAGGGGGTGGCAGGAGCAGTAGGAAGCCTGGCTGCGCGCCTGCCTTCTCCCGTCCACCCCACCTGACACCCAGCACGCCCTGGCTGGCGGTTGCTAGTGATTCACCAGCTTCAAGCCCTAGTTTCATTTGTAATCAGGAAACGGGCCACTAGAGAGCCTGGGGCACTTTCTGGTGAGCCCAGACACCCTCCCAGAAACCTAGGGGGGAGGGGGAAAGCAAAGGGCCTGGTCCAGAGAATTTGCATAATTTGTTCTTTGAGGAGGGTGAGAAATCCCCAGGGCCCGATTTCCCTGGAAACCTTTCGCTCATGAGCTCATTCATTCTCGTTTATTAAACCCCTGCAGTGCGCCAGTTACCAAGGACCTAGGCAAGTACAGTGAAGTTTTCCGGGAGCTTCCAGAAGGGGAGACCACCATGTAATCGGGGTAACCCTTGCACAGCACAGCGAGGGAAAATTTGGAATCAATGTGTTTACAAACTTTGGAATCCACGGAGGAGAGGGTGGTGAATTTGGGCTTGGTGTGGTTAAGGGGAGGTTCCACAGTTCTGAGGCACCAGGAGGGGTGACAGTACAGGCAGGTTTGACTCTTCTGCCACTTCGGAATGGTTCTTCACCCATCTGGACCTCAGTTTCCCATCTGTGAGCTGGACCCAGGAATGGTGCCTTTTTCCTGGGGTTCTTATGAGAATTCAAGGGGTTAACACACGCTGGGCGCGGTGGCTCACGCCTGTAATCCCAGCACTTTGGGAGGCTGAGGTGGAAGGATCATGAGGTCAGGAGTTCGAGACCATCCTGACCAACATGGTGAAACACTCTCTCTACTAAAAATCCAAAAATCAGCTGGGCTTGGTGGTGCACGCCTGTAATCCCAGCTACTCAGGAGGCTGAGGCAGGAGGATCACTTGAACCCGGGAGGCAGAGGTTGCAGTGAGCTGGGATCGCGCCATTGTACTCCAGCCTCGCTTTGAGACAGAAAACAAACTGCTGACACATGTGTTACAAGTAAGTGCTTTAACACCATACACGAGGCTGACCATGCAGCAGCTGGTGTACGGTCAGCTTTGCGATGTTTTAGCTGACGCCATTGCTGAGTGGTGGGTACTATGGAAGGGGCTGCCCAAGACCTGGATTGCAGCATGCCTGGCAGACGGAGAGGATGCGCCGGGTGAAGGCCACAGCCTGTGCCAAGCCTGTGCACATGGATGTGTTGGACACTGGTGGGGTGAGAGGTGGGAAGGAGCATCTGAAGATACTATCATTCCCTTTGGGCATTCTCCTCAGGGCAGCAGGGAGCCATGGAAGGCTCTTGAGCAGAGGAGTGACATGATAGAGCTGAACTCCAGGGCTACAGAGTGGTGATGGACTGGAGCGGCCAGACAGGGGCAGAGGGAGCAATGGGAATGCGGCACAAGAAGCCTGGTGAGAGATGGGGGGTCTGAACGAGGGCATTAGCTCTGGGGATGGAGAGGCCAGGAGAGGACCAGCGGGGGGACGTGTAGCTGAGCTGACAGTGATGGAACAAGGAGTGAGAAACACAGCGGGCTGAGGGAGGTGGAGGAGTGCAGGTGTCCTGGAAGCACCACCACGCCCGGCTAATTCGTATGGGCGGGGGGTGTCTCACTGTCATGCCAGGCTGGTCTTGAACCCCTGGGCTCAAGCCATCCTTATACCTCAGCCTCCCAAAGTGCTAGGATTACAGGTGTGAGCCACCTCACCCAGTCTCTTTTTTTTTTTTTTTTTTTTGAGACAGAGTTTTGCTGTGTTGCCCAGGTTGGGGTGCAATGGCAAGATCTCGGCTCACTGCAACCTCCGCCTGCCGGGTTCAAGCAATTCTCCTGCCTCAGCCTCCTGAGGACCTGGGATTATAGGCATGCATCACCACGCCTAACTAATTTTTGTGTTATTAGTAGAGATGGGAATTTGCCATGTGGCCAGGTTGGTCTCGAACTCCTGACCTCAAGTGATCTGCCCGCCTTGACCTCCCAAAGGGCTGGCATTACAGGTGTGAGCCACGATGCCCAGCTTACCCAGTCTTAAAGATAAACTCTATTTAAAGACTTTATCTCCAAATATGGTCACATCCTGAGATACTGGGGGTTAGGACATCAGCCCATGACAGATAAGCAGGGGTACAATTTTGATTGAAATGTTATATATATGAATAAGTGTGTGCAGAGTAAGGACAAGTATACTAATATTTTTAGGAGAGGATGTTGAAAGAAGACTTTTTTTTTGAGACAGAGTCTCGCTCTGTTGCCCAGGCTGGAGTGCAATGGTGCGATCTTGGCTCACTGCAACCTCTGCCTCCCGGGTTCAAGCGATTCTCCTGCCTCAGCCTCCCAAGTAGCTGGGATTACAGGCATGCGCCACCACGCCCGGCTAATTTGTATTTTTAGTAAAGACAGGGTTTCTCCATGTTGGTCAGGCTGTTCTGGAACTCCTGACCTGAGGTGATCTGTTCACCTCAGCCTCCCAAAGTGCTGGGATGACAGGCATGAGCCACTGCTTGAAGGAGGACTTTGAAGTGTCTGTGAGAGGTGTCCAGGGGGTCAGCAAGGGAAGGGCATCCCAGACAGAGAGCCCCCAAAGCAAGAGTGCAGAGGTGTCAAAGATCCTGTGCATTTGGAGAGCAGTGGACGTGGTGGAGTTTGGGTTTGGGGGAAGGTGGGAGGGCCAAGAGTTTGGGGCCTTGGGCACCATCCTGTAGGCTATGGGTAGTGGGGTCAGCGAACCGAGTGGCAGGAAGAGAATTTAAACATCTCTGTTAGTTTCCTGTGGCAGCTGTAACAAATGACCACAAACTTGGTGGCTTAAAACCACACAAAGCGCTGGGTGCGGTGGCTCACGCCTGGAATCCCAGCACTTTGGGAGGCCGAGGCTTGTGGATCACGAGGTCAAGAGATCGAGACCATCCTGGTCAACATGGTGAAACCCCGTCTCTACTAAAACTACAAAACATTAGCTGGGCATGGTGGCGCGTGCCTGTAATCCCAGCGACTCAGGAGGCTGAGGCAGGAGAATTGCCTGAACCCAGGAGGCGGAGGTTGCGGTGAGCCGAGATCGCGCCATTGCACTCCAGCCTGGGTAACGAGCGAAACCCCGTCTCAAAAAAAGAAAAAAAAAAACACCACCACAAATCGGCCAGGCACAGTGGCTCATGCCTGGAATCTCAGCACTTTGTGGGGCCAAGGCAGGCGGATCACGAGGTCAGGAGTTCGAGACCATCCTGGCCCACATGGCAGGACTGAAACCCCGTCTCTATTAAAATACAAAAAATTAGCCTGTGGTCCCAGCTACTTGGAAGGCTGAGGCAGAGGAATCACTTGGACCTGGGAGACGGAAGTTATAGTGAGCCGAGATCACGTCACTGTACCCCAGCCTGGTGACACAGCAAGACTCCATCTAAAAAAAAACTCACCACCACCACCACCAACAAATTTACTCTGTCCATGCCAGGTGCAGGGCTCTTGCCTGTGGTCCCAGCACTTTGGGAGGCTAAGGCAGGAGGATCGCTTGAGCCCAGCAGTTGGAGACCAGCTTGGGCAACATAGTGAGACCCTCATCTCTACAAAAAACTTTTAAAAATTAGCTGGTGGGTGTGCCCTGGTAGTCTCAGGTACTCGGGAGGCTGAGGTGGGAGAATTCCTTGAGCCCAGGTGGCGAAGGCTGCAGTGAGCTCCGATCACATCAGTGTACTCCAGCCAGGGCAACAGAACGAGACCCTGTCCCTGAAAAAAAAATAAAAAACCAAACTGGTTAGTTCTGGAATCTGGAAGTCTGAAACCAAGGTGTTGGAGGCCCGCTCACTCTGGAGGGCTAGGGGCAAATCCTTCCTGGCCTCTTCCCGCTCTGGTGGCTCCAGGTGTCCTTGTCTGTGACAGCCTCGCTCCTGCCTCTGCCACCGTTTCTGGGTAGCTCCCTCTGTGTCAGCGGCTTCTCTTCTTTTTCGCTCTTGTTGCCCAGGCTGGAGTGCAGTGGCACGGTCTCCGCTCACGGCAACCTCCACCTCCCAGGTTCAAGCGATTCTCCTGCCTCAGTCTCCCAAGTAGCTGGGATTACAGGCACCTGCCACTATCCCTGGGTAATTTTTTTAATTTATATTTTTAGTAGAGATTGGGTTTTGCTGTGTTGGCCAGGCTGGTCTCAAATTCCTGACCTCAGGTGATCCGCCAGCCAGCCTCGGTCTCCCAAAGTGCTGGAATTACAGGCGTGAGCCACCGGCGCCCGGCCGAGATTTTTATCTTCATTACATCCGCAAAGACTCTTTTCCAAATAAGGCCACATTCCCAGGTTCCAGGTGGAAGTGTCTTTTGCAGGAGGGTCACCAGTCAACCCACTGCAAAATCCCCAGGCAGCGCTCTCTCCCACGTTCCTCTCCTCCTCGGGGCTCCCAGCCCCTGCAATCCAGCCTCCTTGAGTAGGAACTGTGTGGTCCTCAGTCACCTTTCCACCCCTGGGGCCCAGAGTGGTCAATATGTTTGCAGATATAACTTCCTCTCTTCTTCCCTCCCTCCAATAAACGAGGCCACCAGAGGCCTGAACTGGCTGCACCTGCGGGACGAGGGCGCCACCGTGTGTCCAGCTTGGAGCAGTGCGGTCGCAGGCTTGAGCCCAGCCCCTGTCCTGCTGACAGCCACTTACAGAGCGCCTGCCGTCCACCAGTCACTCCACGCACATCAGTCCTCTTCCTCACGGCCGCAAGATAAAGAGGGAATTACTATCCAGCTTTTCAGATGAGGAGACTGAGCTCAGACCCTGCCAAGGTCACTCGGCCTTCAGCTGCCGCCCACTCCAAAGCCACACCCTCGCCATGCTGCGGACAGACAGAAACCAGACCTCTACTTGGGTCTGGGTGTGAATCTTCAGACTTCTCAGGATGTCCTGTTTCCTCTTCCGTAAAGTGGGGACGGAGCCAACGACCTCCCCTGCCAGGTAGCTCCTTCCCCGTCTCTGGCCCCGAGAGAAACCTGTAGACCCCTGAGGATTTGGCCGAGGTGTCCTGTGGGTTTTGGGGGAATGAATTTTGGGGGAACACAGTTCTGAGTACTTTCCAAACATTGGTCTTTTTGAATGTTTTGGTGTTGTTTTTCTCTAAACATTTATGTATGTGTGAACTATTTAGTGATTTTTAAAATATGCTTACTGGGTTAAAACTTTATGTAGGGCTGGGTGCAGTGGCTCATGCCTGTAATCCTAACCCTTTGGGAAGCCTTAGTGTGTGGATCACTTGAGTTCAGGAGTTCGAGACCAGCCAGGCTAGCATGGTGAAACCCTGTCTATACTAAAAGTACAAAAAGTAGCCAGGCATGGTGGCGCAGGCCTGTAGTCCCAGCTACTCAGGAGGCTGAGGCAGGAGAATCGCTTGAACCTGGGAAGCAGAGGTTGCAGTGAGTTGAGATCGTGCCACTGCACTCCAGCCTGGGCGACAGAGCGAGACTCTGTCTCAAAAAAACAAAACAAAATGAAACTAATTTTATGTAGTCCTCAAGTTCCCCTCTAAAAGACGAGAGTTGGCTGAGCGCAGTGGCTCACGCCTGCAGTCCCAGCACTTTGGGGAAGCCAAGGCAGGAGGTTCACTTGCAGCCAGGTCCTTTTTTTTTAGACAGAGTCTCGCTCCATCACCAGGCGCCAGGCTGGAGTGCAGTGACGCCACCTCCGCTCACTGCAACCTCCGTTGAGGCCAGGTCTTTAAGACCAGCCTAGGCAACATGGTGAGACCCTGTCTCTATTAAAAAAAAAAAAAAGTCTGGGTGTCGTGGCTCACGCCTGTAATCCCAGCACTTTGGGAGGCTGAGGGGGGCGGATCACCTGAAGTCAGGAGTTTGAGACCAGCCTGGCCACACAGTGAAACCCCTACTAAAGATACAAAAATTAGCTGGGTCTGGTGGGAGGAACCTGTAATCCCAGCTAGTCCGGAGGCTGAGGCAGGCAGAAGTGCTTGAACCCGGAGGCAGAGGTTGCGGTGAGCCGAGATCGCACCACGGCACTCCAGCCTGGGCAACAGAGTGAGACTCCATCTCAAAAAAAATAAAAAAAGTAATGGCCAGGCGCGGTGGCTCAAGCTTGTAATCCCAGCACTTTGGGAGGCCGAGGCGGGTGGATCACGAGGTCAAGAGATCGAGACCATCCTGGTCAACATGGTGAAACCCCGTCTCTACTAAAAATACAAAACATTAGCTGGGCATGGTGGCACGTGCCTGTAATCCCAGCTACTCAGGAGGCTGAGGCAGGAGAATTGCCTGAACCCAGGAGGCGGAGGTTGCGGTGAGCTGAGATCGCGCCATTGCACTCCAGCCTGGGTAACAAGAGCGAAACTCCGTCTCAAAAAAAAAAATAAATAAAATAAAAATAAAAAATAAAAAAAGTAATAAAATAAATGAAAACCAACAGCTAATGGCAGTTTCCTCCATATTCTTCCAGAGATGATCTGGGTTGATTTATATATGCATATGTATGTACGTATGTATATGTAAACATTACATGCAGTTACACACACCACACACACATTCCCCTACTTCTTTTCTAAAACAAATGGTGGCATACGACATACACTTCTGTACTTTCTTTTGCCACCTAATGACATTTTTGCATTTATTTTGCATGTGATTACATACAATTGACCTTTGGGGGTTGTGTTAGTTTGGGCTGCCTTGACAAACTACTGCAGACCGCGGGGCTGAAACAACAGAAATTGATTTCTTCATAGTCTGGAGGTTGGAGGTTCAAGATCAAGGTATGGCCTCTCTCCTTGGCTTTCAGATGGCCGCCTTCCATCATCTTTCCTCTGTACACTTCTGTGTCCAAATCTCCTCTTCCTTAAGAAGCAAGGGTACAATTTTGATCGACAGTATATCTATGAAATAAGTGTATACAGAGTGAGCTTGGCATGTAGCCAGCAACCAAATAAAGACCTAAATCATACTGGAATAGAGTTTGTCCTAAAGACCTCATTTTAACTTTTTTTTTGAGACAGGGTGTCACTCTGTTGCCCTGGCTGGAGTGCAGTGGTGAGATCTTGGCTCACTGCAACCTCTGCCTCCTGGGTTCAAGTGATTCTCCTGACTCAGCCTCCTGAGTAGCTGGGATTCCAGGCATGCACCACCACGCTCAGCTAATTTTTGTATTTTTAGTAGAGACAAAGTTTCTCCTGTTGGCCAGGCTGGTCTCAAACTCCTGTCCTTAAGTGCTCTCTCAGCCTCCCAAAGTGCTGGGATTACAGGTGTGAGCCACTGCACCCATCCTCTCATTTTAACTTAGTCACCTCTGTATGTTTTGTTTTTGTTTTTAGAGACGGTCTCGCTCTGTTGCCCTGGCTGCAGTGCAGTGGCCCAATCACGGCTCACTGTAGTCTTGACCTCCTGGGCTCAAGCCGTCCTTATGCCTCAGTCTCCAGGTTAGCCTGACATACCACCGCCACACCTGGTTAATTTGTATTGAGGGGGGATCTCACTATGGTGCCAGCCTGGCTTGAACTCCTGGGCTCGAGCCGTCCTTATACCTCAGCCTCCCAAAGTGCTAGGGTTACAGTGCCAGTCTTTTTTTTTTTTTTTTACACAGAGTCTTGCTCGTTCACCCAGGCTAGAGTGGAATGGCTCAATATCAGCTCACTGCAACCTCCGCCTCCTGGGTTCAAGCAATTCTCCTGCCTCAGCCTCCTGAGTAACTGGGATTACAGGCATGCACCAACACACCCAGCTGATTTTTGTGTTTTTAGTAGATATGGGGTTTTGCCATGTGGGCCAGGCTGGTCTTTAACTCCTGACCTCAGATGATCTGCCCACCTTGACCTCCCAAAGTGCTAGGATTACAGGCGTGAGCCACAGCACCCAGCTTACCTAGTCTTCAGTCACCTCTTTAAAGACCTTATCTCCAAATACGGTCACATCCTGAGATACTGGTGGTTAGGACTTCAACATATGAATTTTTGGGGAACACATGTCAGTCAGCCCATGGCAGAGAAGCAGGGGTACAATTTTGATTGAAATATTATATATATGAAATAAGTGTATACAGCGTGAGCACGCCATGTAGCCAGCAACCAGATAAAGACACAGAAGGCAGCCAGCCCCCATGAACCCCTGCAAGCCCACTTTCAGCAGTTCTTCCCAGAAGGAAGACCTGTCCTGACCTCAAAGACTTTGACCTGGTTTTGTCCCCTGTCCTCTTTTCTGTCTGGCTTCCTTCACTCAACATGATGTTCATGGAATTCATCCATGATGTTGCCTGCAGTTTTACATTTCTTATTTATTTGCACGTAGCACTCCATTGTGTGAATATACAATACCACTTTTTTTTTTTTTTAGACAGGGTCTTGCTTTGTCGCCCAGGCTTGAGTGCCATTGTATGATCGTGGCTTACTGCAACCTCCCCTTCTTGGATTCAGACGATTCTCATGCTCATTGTGGCCTTGACCTCCTGGGCTTGAGTGATTCCCTTCGGTAGCTGGGACTACAGCCATGTGCCACCATGCCTGGCTAATCTTTAAAATTTTTTGTAGAAACTGGGTCTTACTATGTTGTCCAGGCTGGTCTTGACCTCCTGGGCTCAAGCGATCCTCTTGCCTTGGCCTCCCAAAGTGTTGAGATTACAAGTGTGAGCCCCTGTGTCCAGTGATGTATTTAGATCCTATTTAATTTCCCACAGTAATGTCATTTTATTAATTAAAAAAATTGATATAACTCACATATAAGAAAATTCACCTGTTTTAAAGTATATAATTTAGGGGGCTTTAATTTGTTTATTTATTTATTTTTTGAGATGGAGTTTGGCTCTTGTTGCCCAGGCTGTAGTGCAATGATGTGATCTCAGCTCACTGCAACCTCCACCTCCTGGGGTTCAAGTGATTCTGCTGCTTCAGCCTTCTGAGTAGCTGGGATTACAGGCGCCTGCCACCACACCCAGCTAATTTTATATTTTTAGTAGAGACGGGGTTTCATCATGTTGGTCGGGCTGGTCTCAAACTCCTGATCTCAGGTGATCCTCCCGCCTTGGCTTCCCAAAGTGCTGGGATTACAGCTGTGAACCACCGCACCCAGCCGGGTTTTTAGTATATTTAAAAGTTGTGCAGTCATCACGACTGCTAATTTCTGAATATGTTTTCACTCCCCTCAAAGCCCCACACAGCAGCTGCCACCCTCCATCCCTGTCATTCCCCATTTCCCCTTCCCCTGGTCGCTAGCAACCACTAATTACTTTCTTTCTCTATGGATTTGCCTATTTTGGACTTTCCATATAAATGGGATCATACAATATGTGGCCTTTTGTGACTTAGCATAATGTTTTCGAGGTTTATCCATGTGGTAGCACGTATCAGACCTTTTTTTTTTTTTTTTGAGACGGAGTTTTACTCTGTCGCCCAGGCTGGAGTGCAGTGGCTCGATCTCAGCTCAGTGCAACCTCCACCTCCTGGTTTCAAGTGATTCTCCTGCCCCAGTCCCCTTTGTAGCTGGGATTACAGGCATTTGCCACTATGCCCGGATACTTTTTGTATTTTTAGTAGAGACAGGTTTTCATCGTGTTGGCCAGGCTGGTCTCAAACTCCTGACCTCGTGATCCACCCGCCTTGGCCTCCCAAAGTGTTGGGATTACAGGCGTGAGCCACTGCCCTTGGCAGAACTTTCTTTCTTTCTATGTGGCTGAATGATATGTTTATCTACTCACCCATTTATGTGCATTTGGGTCATTTACACTTTTTTCCTATTATGAATAATGTTGCTATGAACATCATGTGTGAGTGTCTATGTGGGCACGTATTTTCAATTCTCTTGGGTATTTTATACCTAGGAGTGAAGTGGCTGGGTCATATGGTAACTCTATATGTAACTTTTTGAGGAACTGCTAAACCGTTTCCCAAAGCGACCGTGCCATTGTGCATTCCCACCACCGACGTGTGAGGAGCTCATTTCCCCGCGTTCTGGCGAGCGCTTGCTTTGTTTGTCTTTTTGATTACGACCGTCGTCGTGGGTGCGAGGTGCTATCGAATTGTGGTTTGGATCTGCATTTCCGAGTTACTCATACGTAATAACGTTCTGTGGCTTTCAGTGTACAGATCTCACACGTCTTTTGTTTGTTTGGCTCCTAAGAAGCTGATGTTTGATGCTTCCATAGATGGCTTCATTTTAAAAATAGACGTTCTTTATTTTTTAGAGCAGTTTTAGGTTCGTAGTAAAATTCAGCTGAAAGTACAGAGATTTCCCATATAACACCCACCCCCACCAACCTGGAATTCTCTGTGAACATCACACACCAGAGTGGCACATTTGCTATAATGAGTGAAGGAACACAGATAGAGACATCTTTTTTTTTTTTTTTTGAGACGGAGTTTCACTCTTGTTACCCAGGCTGGAGTGCAATGGCACAATCTCGGCTCACCGCAACCTCTGCCTCCTGGGTTCAGGCAATTCTCCTGCCTCAGCCTCCTGAGTAGCTGGGATTACAGGCACGCACCACCATGCCCAGCTAATTTTTTGTATTTTTAGTAGAGACGGGGTTTCACCATGTTGACCAGGATGGTCTCGATCTCTTGACCTCGTGATCCACCTGCCTCGGCCTCCCAAAGTGCTGGGATTACAGGCGTGAGCCACCGCGCCCGGCCTAGATAGAGACATCTTTATCACCCAAAGCTCATAGCTGACAAAGGCTTCATTGTGAACCCTTGATGTACATTCTGTGAAACTGACAAATTATAATGACATATGTCCACCATTATAGTATCATAGTCAAGAGTTTCACTGCCTGAAAATCCTCTGTGCTCCATCTCATCATCCCTCCCTCCCCAGGGCCCCTGGAAAACACTCATCCTTTGACTGTCTCCTGGTTTTGCCTTTTCCGGAATATCATATACTTGAAATCACGCAGTATGTAGCCTATTCACACTGGTTTCTTTCATTTAGGAAGATGCAGTTAAGGTTCCTCCATGTCTTTCCGTGGCCTGATAACTCATTAGGGAGTCTTACTCTGTCACCCAGGCTGAAGTGCAGTGGTGCTATCTCGGCTCATTGCAACCTCCACCTCCCCAGTTCAAGTGATTCTCCTGCCTCAGCCTCCTGAGTAGCTGGGACTACAGGCGTGTGCCACCACGCCCACCTAGTTTTTGTATTTTTAGTAGAGACGGGGTTTCACCATGTTGGCCAGGATGGTCTTGATCTCTTGACCTCATGATCCACCCGCCTCAGCCTCCCAAAGTGCTAGGATTACAGGCGTGAGCTGTTTATTTTCTTGTTGAGCTTTAAAGGTTTCATCTGTTTTGGCCAACTGTCTTTTATCAGATATGCCTTTTGCAACTATTTTCTCCTGGTCTGACCTTTTTACTCTCTTGACAGTGTCTTTCTCAGAGCGCAGGGTTTAAGTTTTAATGAAGCCCAACTTATCAATTATTTCTTTTATGGATTATGACTTTGCAGTTGTATCTAAAAAGTCATTCCCTCTTTCTGAGCCCATGACAAACCAAAAGGAAAGCAATAAAAAAAAAAAAAAAAGACTGGCTGTAGTGGCTTACGTGTGTAATCCCAGCACTTCGGGAGGCCCAGGTGGGAGGGTTGCTTGAGCCCAGAAGGTCGAGTCTGCAGTGAACCATGATTGTGCCACTGCACTCCAGCCTGGGTGACAGTGCAAGAGCCTGTCTCCAAAAACAAAAGAAAAAGAAAAAGAAAAAGTCACTGCCAAACCCATAGTCATCTAGATTTTCTTCTACGTCATCTGCTAGGAGTTTAATGGGTTCATTTAAAAAACATTATTTATAGTGGCCGGGCGCGGTGGCTCAAGCCTGTAATCCCAGCACTTTGGGAGGCCGAGGCGGGTGGATCACGAGATCAAGAGATCGAGACCATCCTGGTCAACATGGTGAAACCCCGTCTCTACTACAAATACAAAAATTCAGCTGGGCATGGTGGCGTGTGCCTGTAATCCCAGCGACTCAGGAGGCTGAGGCAGGAGAATTGCCTGAACCCAGGAGGCGGAGGTTGCAGTGAGCCGAGATCGCGCCATTGCACTCCAGCCTGGGTAACAAGAGCGAAACTCCGTCTCTAAAAAAAAAAAAAAAAAAAAAAAACATTATTTATATTTGTGGGTAGCAGACAGAGATACAGTTGACCTTATATATTGATCCATATCTAGTGACTGCTAAATTCCTGTAAGTTAAGTTTTTTAGAGATGTTTGTTCAAGTCTCTTTCTATGACTAGATTTGCCCATTTCTCCTGTTAGTTCCGTTAGACTTTGCTTGCATTTTGAAGCTCTGCTGTTGGCTGTATACAGATTTGGGATTCTGATACCTTCCTAACTGAAATAAAGTTTCTGCTAATGCTTCTTACCTTAAATTCTACTCTTTAACATTGGGACAGGAACAGCAGATTTTTTGTGATTATTGTTTGGGTGGTATATCTCTATCTTTTAATTTACAGCAGATTTTTTTGTGATTATTGTTTAGGTGGTATATTTCTATCTTTTAATTTGTAGCCTTTCTGTGTTCTTATATTTAAATCATATCTCTTGTAAGTAGCATATAGTGGGCTTTGTTACAGTCTTATCTTTTATTTGGAATAATTTTAAAAAACCACGTTTCAATTTAATCAGTATTAATTGATCCTTTGTAATAAAAGGTGAAAGTTCTTTTACATTTTTCCCTATTTCCCTCCTATTTTTTTTTTTTTTTTTTTTTTTTTTTTTTTTTGAGACAGAGTCTTGCTCTGTTGCCAGGCTCCAGGCTGAAGTGCAGTGGTGGGATCTTGGCTCACCGCAACCTCCGCCTCCCGGGTTCAAGCAATCCTCCTGCCTCAGCCTCCTGAGTAGCTGGGACTACGGGCATGCACCACCATGCCCAGCTAATTTTTGTAGTTTTTTAGTAGAGACAGGGTTTCACCACGTTGGCCAGGATGGTCTCGATCTCTTGACCTTGTGGTCTACCTGCCTTGGCCTCCCAAAGTGCTGGGATTACAGGCGTGAGCCATCACACCTCGCCTTTTTTTTTTTTTTTTTTTTTTTTCGAGAAAGAGTCTTGCTCTGCCACCCAGGCTGAAGTGTAATGATGCCATCTCGGCTCAATGCAACCTCCGCCTCCCAGGGTCGAGGGATTCTCCTGCCCCAGCCTCTTGAGTAGCTGGGACTACAGGCACGTGCCACCACACCTGGCTAATTTTTTGTATTTTTAGTAGAGATGGGGGTTTCACTGTCTTAGCCAGGATGGTCTTGATCTCCCGACTTTGTGATCTGCCCGCCTCAGCTTCCCAAAGTGCTGAGTTATAGGCGTGAGTCACCGTGCCCGGCTCCCCTCCTACCATTATAGTTTATGCAATTTTTGCTTTGTCAGGGATTATAACATTTAAATGCTGTTTTTTCATGATGTCATGGTCTGAGTGTTTGTTTCTTCCTAAAATTCGTATGTTGAGACCCTAACCTTCAAGGTGATGGTGTCAGGAGGTGGGACTTTGAGGAGGTGATTAGATCATGAGGGTGGAACCCTTATGAGTGGGATTGGTCCCCTTATAAAAGAAACCTTTGAGAAACCCCTTGTGCCTTTCCTCATGAAGGCACAGTGAGAAGGCACCATCAATGAACCAGAAAGTGAGCCCTCACCAGACCCAAATCTCCTGACTCCTTGATTTTGGACTTGTCAGCCTCCAGAACTATCCCTCATACTGTGTAAAACAGGCTATATGCCCAGTCCTCCCCTTTCCCCTGAACCTGGGCAGACTTAGATTTTGACTAATATAACATAACAGAAGTGACACTGGCTGACTTCCAAGGCCAGATCATAAAAGGCGATGGCTTCCTCTGGCTGTCTCTTGACATGTGTCTTTGAAACCACCATGTAGGAAGCTGGCTGTCCCTGCGGCCACCATGTTGTGGAGGCCAGGTAGTGAGACCACAGGGGACTGATGTCATGGGAGCAGAGATGAGCTGTCCCTGCTGAGTCCTACCAATTGCAGATTCCTGAGCTTAGTATATAGTTGTTGCTAAGTCACTGCCGCCACGTTTTGGGGTGGATTGCTATCAGCAATGGACTACTGAAACACCTGCCAACCTTATTCCCCAGTGCCCTCGCTGCTCACACATGCCAGCTGCTGCACCCGGCTACACCCAGTTCCCTATTGTAGGACTCTGTTCCACTCTCCCAGGCCCAGCTTCTGCCACATCTCCTCCAGGAAGCCTTCCTGCTTGCAGTAGTGGGCAGTGTTGAAAAGCAAGCAGACTATAGGAACTAGAGTGTGCCTAGGTTCAAATCCCAGGTCACACAGCTGGGTGCCCTTGGGCAAGTTACTTGCCTCTGAGCCTCAGTTTCCTCATCCATAAAATCTGGATAGAAATAGTGGCTGCTGGCCAGGTGCAGTGGTTCATGCCTGTAATCCCATCACTTTGGGAGGCTGAGGCGGGTGGATCACCTGAGCTCAGGAGTTCAAGACCAGCCTGGCCAACATGGAGAAACCCCGTCTCTCCTAAAAATAAAAAAATTAGCTGGGCATGGTGGTGCGCCTGTAATCCCAGCTACTCGGGAGGCTGAGGCAGGAGAACTGCTTGAACCCAGGAGGTGGAGGTTGCAGTGAGCCGAGATTGCATCACTGCACTCCAGCCTGGGCGACAAGAGTGGGACTCAGTCTCAGACAAACAGACAAAAAAGAAATAGTGACTGCTTCACAGGTTTGTTGTGAGGATGAAAGGTGCTAATCTATGGAAAGCACTCAGAACGCTCCCTAGCACATAACAAACACTCTGTAATGTTGGCAATTATTATTATTTTTTGAGACAGAGTTTCACTCTTGTTATCCAGACTGGAGTGCAATGGCACAATCTCGGCTCACTGCAACCTCTGCCTGCCGGGTTCAAGGGATTCTCCTGCCTCAGCCTCCCAAGTAGCTGGGATTACAGGCATGTACCACCACACCTGACTAATTTCTGTATTTTTAGTGGAGACGTGGTTTTACCATACTGGCCAGGCTGGTCTCGAGCTCCTGACCTCAAGCAATCCACCCACCTTGGCCTCCCAAAGTGCTGGGAATACAGGTGTGAGCCACGGCACCCAGCCCTAAAAGCCAACTGGATCTTTAAACTAAATGTGTTGTCATTTGACAGTGCTCCCATCCTCCCATTTTACAGATAAGGAGACTGAGGCCCAGAGAGAGGGTGTGAATGCAGGCGGTCCGGCTCCAGAGCCCGTGCTCCTGACCACAGGCCATGCTGCAGTCTTTTTCATTCAGGCCGCCCCCACTGCACAGGGATGGAAAATAGGGCCAAGAAAGGAGGTGTCAACTCCCCAGAGTCTAGTAACAAAGGAGGAGCAGAGTAGGGATTTGAACTCAGGTTTCCACAGCCACAGAGGCTGCTCATTCTCCCAGGAGTGTGCTGAGGCTGATGTAGGTGCCTGAATGGGATGGGGCTGCTCTGCCCACAGCCTTACCTGCACCTGGGCCTCCCCACTTGGAACTGGGGCAGTCACAGGCCCCGCCCCCTGGGGTAGCCTGAGACGGAATGAGTTCAGCACCTGGCACGGTCCTAGTGTGAACACCAGTGGGACAATTATTCACTAGCCTTCCAGGCAGGGACTGCCCACCCTCCGGCTCCTCCTCCCCTGTGCGGGGGGCATCTGAGTCATGGGAACAAGGGTGAACAGGACTGAAACTGTGCAAGAAACTGTGCAAGTTAAAGCAAGCGAAGCACGAGGATCCCCGTGGGAGCCTGGCATGAGGCCTCGGGGCTCTGGGCCTTTGCACTGCCTGTTCCTCCCGCCTGGATCACTTTTCCTCTTTTGTTTCTTTTTCTGCTTTAGATTTTGATGCTTCTGGGCAGAGTCGAGGATTTCCTCCTCTCATCAGTGCGAGCAACTTAAAGTGGTCGGGTATGAACCTGCTTTCTCAGACCAGGGCTTGGGTTGGTCCATTCATGGGGGCCCTCCGGGCACCAGACAGGGCTGGGCACAGAGACTGGGCAAGGGACCGTGCTGGCAGGTGGGGGAAGGTCACAATCTGGGCTGCGGGGTGAGGGACGGCGCAGGGCAGACCCTCACCGCACACTTAACATCACTGGTAACTGTTTTAGGTCCACATGTGCTAGCTCTGGGACCTCACCGAGCTTGTTCCATCATCTGAAAAGTGGGGAGAATCGGAGGACTTACCTCCTGGGTTTACTAAGACGATTTAAGGAGCTAACCCTGGAAAATGCTTGTACCTAATATGTGGGGTGCATCGTAAGTGCTCCAAGCTGTTTGCTACTGAGAGAAGTGTTTGCCACTGAGCGTCAACTTTGTGCCAAGCACTTTACATAAACTCATTCTTTGTTTTTTTTCTGTTTTTGAGATGAAGTCTCACTCTGTCGCCCAGGCTGGAGTGCAGTGGTGCAATCTTGGCTCATTGCAACCTCAGCCTCCCAGGTTCAAGTGATTCTCCTGCCTCTGCCTCCTGAGTAGCTGGGATTACAGGTGCACATCACTACGCCTGGCTAATTTTTGTATTTTTAGTAGAGATGGGGTTTCACCATGTTGGTCAATCTGGTCTTGAACTCCTGATCTTGTGATCCTCCCACCTCGGCCTCCTAAAATGCTGGGATTACAGGTATGAGCCACCTCGCCCGGCAAAGTAATTCATTTAATCAGACACAATCATTCTTGTCTCTACAGATCGGTCCCATCCAGGGTCACGACCTCACAACCTTACTGACCTGGGATTTGAATCCAGGTCAGGATGACTCCATGGTTGGGACTTGGTGGTTGGGTGGGCGGCAGAGGAAGGCATGCTAGCCTGCAGAGCCCCAGTGACTCAGAGCCACTGCTCCCCTGGCCCGCCCTTTCCTCTGACTCAGCCATGGTGATTCCACAGGCTCTTCTCCGGAATTCAGGGCCCCAGGCAGTGTTCCTCCATGGAGATGCTGGTGAGTGGCTTGAGCTCCCATGGCTGCCCTTGGCTGTGTCCTGTGTCCCCCGGAGCTCTTCTCAGGTGTAGGGGGTTTGCTAGGATGAGCATCTCCCTCCAATCACCTTGTGGTGCAGAGGGGTAAACCGAGGCACAGAGAGGGGCAGGGACTGGGCTGGGGGGCACAGCCTCAGGGAGGGAAGCCAGGCCTGGGGAGCCCAGCTTCAGTTTTCTGTCTGCTCCCAGCCTGCTCCAGCCCCATTTCTCACCTCCTGGCACAGCTTCCTGCCCCACCCTGGATCCCCCCAGCCCAGTCCAGCCCAGCTCTTTGCCCAGCCCAAGGCCAGGCAGTTGGCACGAATCTCTGTAACTGGTCTGAATTGGGGTGAAGGTGGGTCAGCATTTTTACTCCTTGCTGGCAAGGCTGCTGGGGATAGCCGTGGGAGAATGGGAAGGTGGGGACAGGCCACCCTTCCTCTGGCCCCTGCAGGAGTCCCCGCTTCTCAGGGACAGGCAGTCACCTGATACTGGAGGGCCAGCGTCATCCCTTTGGCCGTTCCTATCTCTGCTTCCCTCTACTCTGCTCTCTCTGCCTTGGGGAACCTAGGGCTCACTGCGCACTTGGGCCACTGCAATCTCAGTTTCCCCAATATCTGTAAAATAATAGTTTTTTTTTTTTTTTTGAGACAGAGTCTTGCTCTGTTGCTGAGGCTGGAGTGCAGTGACGCCATCTCAGCTCACTGCAACCTTTGCCTCCCAGGTTCAAGTGATTCTCCTGCTTAGCCTCCCAAGTAGCTGGGATTACAGGCTCACGCCACCACAACTGGCTAATTTTTTTGTAATTTTAGTGGAGATGGGGTTTCACCATGTTGGTCAGGCTGATCTTGAAGTCCTGACCTCAAGTGATCCACCTACCTTGGCCTCTAAAAGTGCTGGGATTACAGGTGTGAGCCACCGTGCCTGGATTTGAAATAAAGATCTGAAGGACCTTTCAGCCTAGACTCTTGTGATGATTGGGTGCAGTAGCCTCTCCAGCCTCTTTTCTTTTTCTTTTTTTTTTTTTTTTTTGAGACGGAGTTTCGCTCTTGTTACCGAGGCTGGAGTGCAATGGCGCGATCTCGGCTCACCGCAACCTCCGCCTCCTGGGTTCAGGCAATTCTTCTGCCTCAGCCTCCTGAGTCGCTGGGATTACAGGCACGCGCCACCATGCCCAGCTAATTTTTTGTAGTTTTAGTAGAGACGGGGTTTCACCATGTTGACCAGGATGGTCTCGATCTCTTGACCTCGTGATCCACCTGCCTCGGCCTCCCAAAGTGCTGGGATTACAGGCGTGAGCCACCGCGCCCGGCTCTCCAGCCTCTTTTCTCCCCAGTCCCACAGAATAGGACCTAGGGAAGGCTGCCATGTACAGGGGGCCACGGGGCAACCGGGAGGAGAAGCGACATCTCGGGACAAATTCAGTGGAGGATGGGCATTTAGCATCCGCCTTGTGCTCAGGCTGTGCTAGAGGCCCTCAGACGAGAACAGAAAGGATTAGGAACTTGCTCAAGATCACAGGCACACATTGTCTTGGAATTTGAACCCTGGGCGTTCCAGCTGCGGTGTAGAGCAGCTCATCACAGGAATTCTCCCCACTCTTGGGCCCACTCACTCATCTCCTGCTGAACACCTGAGTGCTGGGTCCTGTGCTGGGATCGACGCAGCCCAGGCCCTGATCCTAGTGAAGACATGGCCAGAAGAGGCGAGGTGGGCTGGGGGCTGGGGTTGGGGAGTGCAGGTTCACCACGCAGCCATCCTTAGGGATAGAGAACTCCAGACCTACATTTCTGCATGCAATCAGAGGCTGACAAAGAGGAACGGAAGGGTTGCTGGGGCCAGGGGCATGCTTGAAGGAATGAACAAAAAGGTGGATTCCAGTTTTGTGGGCTTTGTGGCCGGTTTGGGGAAGACGATGATTGTGAAGTATTACCACCGAGAAAAGTGAAGGTCAAAGTCCTGACAATGACCTTCAAAGCCTTCTGCTCTGTCTGCCCCACTTCCAGTCCTTCTCCAACCTCCTCTTCTCCCTGCTCCGCTCCTCATCCTCACTGCTGTTGGAACATTCCCGCCCACTCCTGCTAGCCAAGGATGGCTCTGTTCTTGGGATGAAAGCAGGCAACATACAGGTTGCTGACATTTTCCCGGTGCAGTAAAGCAAGCACCGGGAAAATGTCAGGGAGAAAATAGCTGTCCGGCTCAGAACACGATACTTGCCAAATACGGCGCTCTGACAGGCTGAATAAAGACGCAGCCTCAAGGTCTCTCTGCCTACCTCTCCTCTATCCTGTCTGTCAATTCTGTCTCTCCCAAAGCACAGGAGGAGGCTGTTTCCTGAAGTTCCCTTATCTACTAGAAACCGGACCGGCAAAGAGGAACACGATTGCTTTCGATCCCTTCCCTGAAATTTCATTAACTGGAGAAAAAAATTCACATCACAGAGGAAGAGAAAATTTAACACCACGTCTAGAGTCCAGACTAACTTTGCCCCAAACGAGTGCGTCTCCTTTGGTCCCATTCAATTTCCAAAGAAAGTCATTTATAAGATAATGTCTGCCTCCCAGGTGCATTAATGCCGCCTAACGAGCATTTACTCCTATAGCCCCGTCTCCCCTTCCCCAGTGAAGAATCGGATATAAACATCTGCACCTCAATGGATTATTGGATAATCATTTTCCCACGATTCCCCTGTGCTATGCATGTTAAATACATTTTTTATGCTTTTTTCTTCTATTCATCTGCCTATTTTTTTCTTTTTTGAGACAGAGTTTTGTTCTTGTCGCCCAGGGCAATGGCGCCATCTCAGCTCACTGCCACCTCTGCCTCCTGGGTTCAAGCAATCCCCCTGCCTCAGCTTGCCCGCCACCACACTCAGCTAATTTTTGTATTTTAGTTGACAGCGTTTCACCATTTTGGCCAGGGTGGTCTCGAACTCCTGACCTTGGGTGATCCGCCTGTCTTGGCCTCTCAAAGTGCTGGGATTACAGGCACTTTGTCCAGCCTAATCTGTCTATTGTCAGTATGTTTCTGGCGAACCTTTAGAGTGTGAAGGGGAAGCTGCCTTTGGTCCCCACGTAGCACCGAGTGGCTTTGAAGGGGTGCATGGAACCCCCCTGCCTGAGGGGCTCCTGAATCAAGGGAGGTGACATTTGATCTGAGATCTGAAAACCTAGAAGGAACCCTCCATACCAGGAGCGGAGGGACAAGCAGTCCCAGCAGAGGCAACAGGCTGGACAAGGGCCTTGAGGTAGAAAAAGCTGACCTATTCCCGGAAGAGAATGAGGCTGGTGAATGAGTGGGGCAGGGGGAGGCGGGGGAGCTGGCAGGGTTTGGAGTCAGTTTGCATTTTATTCCAGTTTGGTGGTAAACCATTAAAAGGTTTTAAGCCAGAGAAAAACCTGTTCTGTTTTTACAAATATTCTTTCAGCTTAGGCAACGTAGCAAGACCTCTCTCTACAAATAATAAAAAAAAGCAGTAGCTGAGGGCTGGGCACAGTGGCTCATGCCTGTCATCCCAGCACTTTGGGAGGCTGAGGCCAGCAGAGCATGAGGTCAAGAGATCGAGACCATCCTGGCCAACATGGTGAAACCCCGTCTCTACTAAAAAATGCAAAAATTAGCTGGGTGTGGTGGTGGGTTCCTGTAATCCCAGCTACTCAGGAGGCTGAGGCAGGAGAATCGCTTGAACCCAGGAGGTGGAGGTTGCAGTGAGCTGAGATTGTGCCACTGCACTCCAGCCTGGTGACAGAGCCAGACTCCGTCTTAAAAAAAAAAAAAAAAAAAGATAAAGTATCTGGGCATGGTGGTGCACATGTAGTCCCAGCTACAGGGGAGGCTGGGGCAGAAGGATCGCTTGAGCCCAGGAGTTCAAGGCTGCAGTGAGCTCTGATTGGGCCACTGTACTCTAGGCTGGGTGACAGAGTGAGACCTTGTCCCAAAAAAACTCCCAACCAATCAAACATCATTAAGGCTGCACAGCAGAGAACAAAGCATAGCCCAGAGCGATGTGGGTGGGAGTGTGGAGGGGCGGGTGTGGCTTGGACCGGAGGGGCTGCAGGTGCTAGGATGTGGGCCAGTTTGAGACAAGGGGGCATGCCTTTCGCTGAACTGTGGAGAGGACTGACATTCCTGTACCCATTTCACAGACCGAGGAACTGCAACTCAGAGGCAGTCTCTGCACCTGGGGGACTGTTGTGCCCTTTTTCAGCTGTAGAAATTGAGAGGGGGAGGATTTGTCTGAGTAGACGCAGCTAAGGCTGCATGTTGGTCTCCAGAGGACTCTGCTCCTGGACTGTTTGCCTTTGTAGGTGTGGCTGGGACTACTCACCGCCTGCCTTTTGCAGACAGGGAAATGGAGACTCAAAGAAGAACAATACTCAGAGCGGTGAGCTCGCCATAGGGCCCGGGGCCTCTGGTACAAAGTCTAGATTCTCTGTGTCCCTGCTGCAGTCCCTGCCCAGCTCCCTGGCATAGCTCTAAGGAGAAGATGAATGTAGCGGAACCCACAAGAGGACAATAATGGACGTGGTGCCTAATCACAGGCTTCCACACTCGGTACTATGGACGCCAAGGGACAGGGGAAGGATGAGGAGGCTCAGATGTTTGTGGGGAAGTGGGTACGCCCCTGTCCGCCTCCTGCCTGGCCGGATGCCCGAAGTGGGCGAGTGTGTATGTGTGCATGTGTGCATATGTATGTGACTCTGCGTGCCTGTGTAATTGTACGTGTGAATGTGTGAGTGTGGTGCCCACAGGAACCCTGTCGTTTCCCCGGAATGCCAGCCCCCCAGGGCGCCCAGGGCACCCAGCTCCCTGCCTGTTCAGACCCAGTGTGCCCTCATTTCTCTGTCCACTTATTTGCAGAGACCTCTTGGCTTCTGTGCCTTATCCCTGGGCCCTGCTTAGGCTTCTTGATGAAAAAATAATTAATCATAGCCTCATTTTCCAAGGCGTCCATCCCGCCTTGCTGGCCATGTTAAAAATATTCACAAGGAGTAGGGCTGTTGGTGGGAGGAGCTGCTTCTCTGCGTGGGAGGGCAGCCAAGGCCACAGAGAGGGAAAGGACGTGTTGAAAGGGAGGCCTCCTGTGTGCCTGGACTCAGGGCTTGATGAGGAGAGAGGCCAGAGGCTGGCCTCCAGCTCATTCTCACTATGGCCTCAGCCTGGCTGTGTGAATTTGGGCAAGTTCCTAGCCCTCTCTGAGCTCTGCTTCCCACTCTGTGAATGGAAGAATTTGAATCAGAATTCAGTTCTCCCAAAGCATTTCTTCTGCATGTAAATGGGTGACATCCAAAGCAAAAACAAGTGAACAATAAATCCAAACCAAAAAAAGGGTGTGGTTAATTAAGTTTGGAAAAGGACACCATGATATTTAAAGTTAAATCTGTCTCTTTATGCAGGGCCTTCTTTTTTTTTTGAGACGGAGTCTCACTCTCAACCTCTGCCTCCTGGGTTCAAGCGATTCTCCAGCCTCATCCTCCTGAGTAGCTGGGATTACAGGCGCGCACCACCACGCCTGGCGAATTTTTGTATTTTTAGTAGAGATGGGGTTTCGCCATGTTAATCAGGCTGGTCTCGAACTCCTGACCTCAAGCGATCCACCTGCCTCAGTCTCCCAAAGTGCTAGGATTACAGGCGTGAGCCACCACACCTGGCCTTAATGCAAGGCTTTTCAGAGCCTTGACTGAAACCTCATTTATTTGGATAAGTAATACATATGTGCATGGCATCTAACTCGGAAGTTGTGGAAGGGGTTTGGGAAGCTCACGCCGCTTTCCTGTACCAGCTGTGCCTCCTCTGTTTCTCCCTGGCAGCAGGTACCTCTAATGCATAGCAAGATGGTATCGCATGCACCTGCAGGTACCGTGTAGACTCAGCCAGTATCACGATAAGTGACCATCCGCCTCCCAGGCGGGAGCGGGAGCGGGAGTATGGATGACTAGTCACAACCCACCCCCGGCATCTCTGGGACCAGCACCTGGAGGAACGCCCTTTGAGAATTGCGGGGTCCATGGTCCCCATGTGCCGTGGGACTTTGTGTAGGAGGGTAGTTGGCAGTGCCGCCTTGCAGGTTCAGAACCCCCTATCCTGCAGAAGGCGCCATGACCTCTGCCCTTTGCTGCTCCCCTCCCGCCCCCGGCGGGGCTGTCCTGTGCTCCAGGAGCCTGCAGTCTCTTGTGGGGACCGGGGAAGGGCATCCCCAGGTGGTGTGCCCGCGGGCTGCGCCAGGCGTGAGCGGCTACCCCTGCGCGGGCGGACGCGCTGTGGGCGTGGGGAGGCGATGCGCGTGGCCCGGGGAAGGTGTGTAGCGGCGCGCGGGGGGTGTGAGCGCGCGTGCCCGCCTTCGCCCCGCCCCGAGGCCGGGCAGGTGTGGGCAGGCGGCCCGGACCCCGCCGAGTCGGGCCGGGAGAGCCGGCGGGAAACAGGAAGCGGGGGGAGGCGCGGCCGGACGGCCGGGAGGGAGGGAGGGCGTGCGGGCGGACGTGCGGGGCGGCCGGCGGCGGGCGCGGGCCCGGGGCGGGCGGCGATGTGGGGAGGCCCGGGCAGCCCCGGGGGCGGCGGGGACGGGGGCGGAGCCGGGGGCGCCGCGGGCACCGCCCCCCTGCGCCGGCGGAGCCGCCGCCCGAGCGCGGACCCGGGAGCCCGAGGCGGCTGCGGCGTGCGGGGTGAGTCCCGAGGAGCTCAGGGCGCGCCCTCGACGGCCGCCGGGCGCGGAGGAGGGGACGCTGGCGACCCCGACGGCGAGTCCTGCGGGCAACGCCCCGGGGTGGGCTCGGCGGCACACCCAGCCCCAGGGCGCCCCGGTCGACCCCCGTGTGCCTGTCGCCCGCAGACCCCGAGGACGCGGCCATGCCGGGCCGGGCGGAGGCGGGGGAGGCCGAGGAGGAGGCGGGGGCCGGCTCGGGGTCCGAGGCGGAGGAGGACGCACTGTGGGAGCGGATCGAGGGCGTCCGGCACCGGCTGGCGCGCGCCCTGAACCCGGCCAAGCTCACGCCGTATCTTCGCCAGTGCCGGGTCATCGACGAGCAGGACGAGGAGGAGGTGCTGAGCACCTACCGCTTCCCGTGCCGCGTCAACCGCACCGGTGAGCCTCGGGGCCCGAGGGGGTCACGTCCCGGGCCGACCGTGCCCTTGGGCGCAGCGCCCAGAGCCGTGGAGCGAGAAGCTAGGGCTCTGCTGTCCCGGGGCTCGGGCTCCGCAGCGGTAGAGGGGCCCGGCGGGGGATGCCCACCAGCCTGCGTCCTCCCCAACCACCGCCGCACCCAGGCGGTCCGCGTTGCCCACACCGGCGTCAGGGTTTTGTCTCTTGGGGTTCCCTCCCACTTCCTGGGCCCACATGAAAGCAGAGGGTTGATGTGGCTGCCAGCGCTGGCTGGGCCTGGGACCTCCCGGTCACAGCCGGCGGACTTGGCACCTTTCCTGCGCGCTTTGATCTCCGGGTTCTCTGTCCCCTGCGCTGTGCGCCACACACTCCCGGGAGAGTTATTTTTCCAGAGTCAAGACCCATCTCAGCTTTATGAGGGTCCCTTCTCCCACAGAGTGTGCCTTTGAACCAGAGCTGACAAAGGCATGATGGAATGGTCTTTAATGGTAGAATTTCAGGCATGGCCAATGGGAGAAGTATTTACTTTGCTTTTGGAGATGGAGGGGGCTTCTCTGTGCGCATTTGCGGCCCGCATCTGTGTCTGTGGGGGGTGTTAGGGAGCCCAGGAGCCATGAGGGAGTTTGACTCCTCTGGCTGTGGCAGACGGGCTCTTTTCCCTGATGTGTTGGGACAGGCCCCTGTGTGTGTCACTGGCTCAAAAATCTGGGGAACGTGGGCCTGGAGCATAGTGGGGGCAGAAGCAACCAGGCATCTGGGGAAGCCCTCCCCTGGACCCTGGGTGCATTTCCCCCACTGCTCTCCAGGGCGCCTGATGGATATCTTGCGCTGCCGTGGCAAGAGGGGCTATGAGGCCTTCCTGGAAGCCCTGGAGTTCTACTACCCCGAACACTTCACGCTGCTCACCGGCCAGGAACCCGCCCAGCGCTGCTCCATGATCCTCGGTGAGTGGATCTGCGTGGATGCTGGGCCTAGGCCTCCACTGCACAGGCTCCTCATCCCATCCCTGTTAGGGAGGCGCTCCCACTATCCTTGTTGAACAGTAAGGGAAACTGAGGCATAGAGAAACTGAAGGGGCTTGCTTAGGACCCTAGGGTGGGCTGAGGGTGGGGCTGGATGCTAGTCTTGTTCTTCCAAGTTCAGAGCCACATGCTTAAGATGGCTCTTTTTCTTGATACTGTTTTCAGACGAATGTCTGACGTACACAGATGTCCAGGTTTTGTATATAAAAATCCAAAGGCTCCAGGTGACTTTGAATTTTTTTTTTTTTTTTCTGAGATGGAGTCTTGCTCTGTCGCCCAGGCTGGAGTGCAGTGGTGCGATCTTGGCTCACTGCAACCTCTGCCTCCCAGGTTCAAGTGATTCTCCTGCCTCAGCCTCCTCAGTGGCTGGGATTACAGGCCTGTGCCACCATGCCCAGCTAATTTTTGTATTTTTAGTAGAGATGGGGTTTCACCATGTTGGTTAGGGTGGTCTTGAACTCCTGACCTCGTGGTCCGTCCACCGTGGCCTCCCAAGTGCTGAGATTGCAAGTGTGAGCCACTGCGCCTGGCCTGAATTTTTTTATGTAAAAAAAATACACACACACACATACACACATAGGTATTTTGCCTTTTCTTAGAACAACTGATTTTAGTGATTCCTTCCCCTCTGTTACATACACTTGTCCTGTTCATTAGCGAAGTTAGGACATAATTCTTTTAACCCGTTTCTAGTTGATGGATACCTGGTTTCCAGTTTTGTGTTATTACCACATTGTGGGGAGCATCCTTGTATATGCGTCTTTGTGCAGATGTGTTTCAAGAGAAGAGGTTCTGAGAAGAATTTCTCAGAGTGTGCGTATTTTAACTGTTAAATCAACATGCTTCCTACCAGGAGTGTGTAAGTGCCCATTTGAATCCTGGGGATCGTGTTTAAACATTTTTGCCATTCTGATATGTAAAAAATAAAGTTATTGTTTTAAGTTAATATTCATTGAGCGATACAGTTCATCGGTTACTTGTTAGTAAATCTTGGGTAAATAACTGCTCTGTGCTTCAGTTTTTCTTTCTTTAAAATGAATACAATAATAGTACCTACCTTATGGTATTATCATAAAGATTAAGATTATTTATATATCTATATATATCTGTATCTAGAACAAAGAATGAAGTTAGCAAATATTAGTAACCACCGTAATGGTTGTTGGTAGGTTTGTGCATATTTTCCTGTATTTATTAGCCATTTTTATTTTGGCACTTGCCTATTGATAGTTTTTGTCTATATTGTTACTTGGTGGTTGTTCTTTTCTTATTGATTTGTAGGAGCTCTTTATATATTATGGCTCTGAGTTCTTGTTATATTTGTTATATTTTCTCCCACTCTGTTGCTTATTGTTTAACTTTGTTACATCTTTCATTTTCTAAAGGCTTAAACATATTTATATGGATTTGTCCATCTTTTTTCTTATAACTCCTGGATTTTGTGTGTTGTTTAGGAAGATCTCCCCTGCTCCCAAATTCTAAAAATATATTCCAGAATTTCCCTCTAGTGTTTTTATGGTTTGAGGTTTTTGACATAGTCTGTTGTCTCCTGGATTTTACTTACCTGACTTGCCTGTTCTGTCCTGGCAGATGAGGAGGGGCCTGAGGGCCTGACCCAATTCTTGATGACAGAGGTTCGACGGCTGCGGGAAGCTCGCAAGAGCCAGCTACAGCGGGAGCAGCAACTGCAGGCCCGGGGCCGGGTGCTGGAGGAGGAGCGGGCAGGGCTGGAGCAGCGGCTGCGGGACCAGCAGCAGGCTCAGGAGCGCTGTCAGCGGCTGCGGGAGGACTGGGAGGCGAGCAGCCTGGAGCTCCTGCGACTCAAGGATGAGAACTACATGATCGCCATGCGCCTGGCCCAGCTCAGTGAGGAGAAGAACTCCGCTGTGCTTCGCAGCCGTGACCTGCAGCTGGCGGTAGGCCCTGGGGAGACGGGTCGGGGAGGCAAGGGAAGAGGCAGCTTTTGCAGTACGGTAGCCAGCCAGCCTGTGTCCCAGAGCCACCATCGCTGGCTCTTTGACACGGATAAGTCCTTTTACTGCTTGGTGTGCCTACTTCATTGGGTTATGACTGTGGTTCTCAACGGGGGGCGATGTTGACTTCCTAGAAACATTTGGCCATGTCTCGAAGCGCGTCTGGTTGTCACAACTAGTGGGGTTTTATTGGCATCTGCTGTGTAGAGGCCAGGGATGCTGCCGAACACCCTGCAGGGCCCAGGGCAGTCCCCAACAAAGAATTACCCAGCCTAAAATGTTGGTAGGCCCGGGGCTGAGAAACCTTGGGTTATGAGGACTCAGTGAGTTTAGAGTCTCGCCCTTCTCACCCAGGCTGGAGTGCAGTGGCACGATCTCAGCTCACTGCAGCCTCTGCCTCCTGGGTTCCAGTGATTCTCCTGACTCAGCCTCCTGGGTAGCTGGGATTATAGGCGGACGCCACCATGCCCAGCTCATGTTTCTATTTTTAGTAGAGATGGGGTTTCTCCATGTTGGCCAGGCTGGTCTCGAACTCCTGACTTCAGATGATCTGCCTGCCTCAGCCTCCGAAAGTGCTGGGATTACAGGCGTGAGCCACCGCACCTGGCCCAGTGAGTTTAAGACACAGAGTTTCAGACATGTGCAGTGCCCAGCATACTGCTCGCAACTTGTGTCATCAGTAGCCATTGTTGATATTATCAAGAGGCACACAGATGACAAGCATCACGTCTTCTAATTCTCCCCAAAGCACCGTGTGCCAAATCCTCATTTCCAAATACAGACTCCGAGACTCAGATTTGGGAAAGGACTTGCTCAAAGTCACAGAGCCAGGAAGCAGCACAGCCTGGATTTGAACCTGGCCCGGCTGGCCCCAGTGCCAGTTCCCTTCCATGCTGCTGTTGCATCTGCTCCCTGTGTGGGGAGGTCTCACCTGACTCCCACCACGGGCAGGTGAGGCCGTGCCTCCTACTGCATCTACTTTTGTGGTTTCCAAACGGGACTTAGCAGGGGGATCATACTGGTATTTGACTGCCATGGGGCATCGTTGCAAGGATTTAATGAGCTGATCCACGTCAAGGGCTTAGAAGTGCCAGCCACACGGCACGCCGGACGCTCCCTCTAGCCACGTTGTTCGAGGCTCCATGGTGGGTTGTGACTGGAGTTTGAAGCCTCCCTACCCCAGGGGCCTGAGGCTGTGGCTGCAGCGCGGCAGGTGGCTGTGAGCCTGGGGGCGCGGGTGCACCTGTGTGCCAGTCCCTGAGTTTGTGCATGCCAGGTGGGTCCATATCTTGGGGAGGTGAGCCCTGATGGGGGTGTTGAGGCCACAGTTGAAGGGTCCAGCTTGAGGATGTGGGTGGCTGCTTTGAGGTGGTGAGGTCACCGGGAGGCCATGGTTCCAGGTCCTGTTTGGTGTGTGGCGTGAGGCGGAGGCTTTCTTTCTTTCTTTCTTTCTTTTTTTTTTTTTTTTTT
>NW_022437100.1:1137382-1191557 GCF_009761245.1 Sapajus apella | reverse complement strand
AAGGCAATTCTCCTGCCTCAGCCTCCTGAGTAGCTGGGATTACAGGCACGCACCACCATGCCCAGCTAATGTTTTGTATTTTTAGTAGAGACGGGGTTTCACCATGTTGACCAGGATGGTCTCGATCTCTTGATCTCGTGATCCACTCGCCTCGGCCTCCCAAAGTGCTGGGATTACAGGCTTGAGCCACCGCGCCTGGCCCTCTTTCTTTTTTTTTTTTTGAGACGGAGTCTCACTCTGTCACACAAGCTGGAGTGCAGTGGGGCAGTCTCATTTCACTGCAACCTCTGCTTCTCGGGTTCAAGCAGTTCTTCTGCCGCAGCCTCCAAGTAGCTGTGATTACAGGCAACTGCCATCACACCCGGCTAATTTTTTATATTTTTAGTAGAGATGAGGTTTCACCATGTTGGCCAAGCTGGTCTCAAACTCTTGACCTTGTGATCCGCCTGCCTCGGTCGGCTTCCCAAAGCTATGGGATTACAGGCATGAGCCACTGCGGCTGGCCCTGCTTTCTGAGGGGTGCTGGGCAGGGACAGGGACACAGATCTCAGGCCAGATCTCCTGTGAAAAACCATGCGGCATGGGCAGGGCTTGCGTTTCTGTGCCTCAGTTTCCTCATCCTCATCTCAGATACGGATGACGTAACAATTATGAAAGACCCCCGTGCACCAGGTACTGTCCTAAGTGCTTACCATGCACAGACCGCTTTAATTTTCCAGCCACCCTATGCTGGGGTGGATAACAGTACCTTTCCTGTTTCTAAAGGAGGAAACTGAGGCACAGAGAAGTTGCTTTGAGCACTTTCCCAATGTCCCAGGAGTGAAGGATTTTTTTTTTTTTTTTTTTGAGATGGAGTTTTGCTCTGTCACCCAGGCTGGAGTGCAATGGCTCGATGTCGGCTCACTGCAACCTCCGCTTCCCAGGTTCAAGCGATTCTCCTGCCTTAGCCTCCTGAGTAGCTGGGATTACAGGGGCGTGCCACCATGCCTGGCTAGTTTTTTTGTGTGTTTTTAGTAGAGATGGGGTTTCACCAGGTTGACTAGGATGGTCTTGAATTCCTGACCTCAGATGATCGGCCCGCCTCGGCCTCCCAAAGTGCTAGGATTAGAGGTGTGAGCCACTGTGCCTGGTAGGATTGAAGGATTTCTGAGTTGCTGTAAGGTTTTCTCAGAAGAAATAACGCGCTGCTCAGAGAGGGCGGTGTGGGGGCCGAGGGGAGGGGCACTGGGAGAGGCTGCAGCCCGCACTGCTTGCCCCACCTTTGGGTTGGATATGACTGGGATGGGGGGTATGTCCTGAGTGTGTGACCATCTGGGGGCTGCTGGGACAGGGGAGGGGAATGGAAAAGAGATGGTTGGAGATGCCTTTGCACGTGTGCAGGTCAGCTGCAAGTCTGCATAGGATGACCTTCTAGGAGTTAGGTTATCTGCCTTGAGGCAGAGTGGCTGCTTTTTCCTATTTTAGGGGCCTAAAGTGTGAAACTGGCTGGACACGGTGGCTCACGCCTGTAATCCCAGCACTTCGGGAGGCGGGTGGATCACCAGGTCAGGAGATTGAGACCATCCTGGGGTAAAACCCCGTCTCTACTAAAAATACAAAATATTAGCCAGGCATGGTGGTGGGCGCCTGTAATCCCAGCTGCTCCGGAGGCTGAGGCAGGAGAGGTGCTTGAACCTGGGAGGCGGAGGTTGCAGTGAGCAGAGATTGTACCACTGCACTCCAGCCTGGGCAACAGAGCAAGACTCCGTTTCAAAAAAAAAAATAAAATAAAGAAATTAAACTTAACTGCTATAAATTTAACTGTTTGGAGCTTTCTGCACCAAAATTAACAAAGGTGTTGCAGATGGATCTGAACAGAGCAGCTGATTGTGCGTGGCAGCTGTGTCCCCACCTCCCATGGACAGGTGTGTGGTGGCTGAGATTTAATACCATGTTTTATAAGGTGCAAATTTAATGAGCTGTTATTTCTAAGCAACATAAACTGAAGGCACGAACACTATAATTTTGTGCCCAGTGGGTTTGTACGCTAGGATTAAATACATCCATATTTCCTGGTGCCCGTCGGAGACACCCAGGTGTCTGTCCTCTGAGCTCAATCAGGGAAGCTGGCTGGCCCAGGGTCAGGGAGGAGGCCTTGGTGTGTGGCTGCGGTTTGCTGAGCGGGTGTGACCCCAGTTGTCCTTGTAACGAGCTTTCTCTGCCTGCTCACAAGCGTGTTTTGTGAGTGGAAAGGAATGCAGGAGTCATGAATTTCTTTGTCTCTTGCGGAGGAGGAGGAGTGGACTGTTCATTTGTGGAATTGCCTGACCCAGCCTCCAGACCCGTGTGTGTATGTGTGCCTGTGTGTGTGTGTATTTGTGTACATGTGCCTGTGTGTGTGCGCCTGTGTGTGCATGTATGTGTGTGCGTGTGTATGTATGTGCCCGTGTATGTGTGTGTGCATGTCTTTGTGTATGTGTGCGCGTGTGTATGTGTGTATGTGTATGTGTGCCTGTGTGTGCATGTACATGTGTGTGTGTGTGCATGTATGTATGTGTGCGTATGTGTGTGCCTGTGTGTGTGCCTGTGTGTGTGTGTGTGTGCGCGCGCGCGCGTATATATGTGTGTATGTGTGTGTGTGGCTGTGTATGTGTGTATATGTGTGCGTGTGTGTATGTGTGTGCCTGTGTGTGTATGCACGTGTATGTGTGCGTATGTGTGTGCACGTGCACGTTTGTATGTGTGCGTGTATGTGCGTGTGTGTGAGTGCGCGTGTGTACATGTATATGTGTGCATGTGTGTACGTGTGTGTATGAGTGTGTATGTGTGCATGTGTGTGCGTGTGTACGAGTATGTGTGTGTGTATATGTGTGTGTGTATGTGTGTGTGGTGTGCCATTCTGGCCTCTGAAGGCTGGGGGACTAGCAAGTCATTTTCCACGAGAGGCCAGGGCGGTCCTAGGGCACCAGATGTTGCATGCCTGACTGTAGCACCAAAAGTCGTTGTGACCTTTTCCCAACAATGACTTCATTTTATGGCCTGCCACCTGCTGCCACTCTTGTCACTGTCTGGCCACCTCAGACCCCATGTGCGTCACCCCTGGCCGAGTGCTCTCATAGTCCAGCAAACTGGCCGTGCACATCTGCTCCCCCAGCCAAGCGGTCACCCCACAGCTGCCCACTCATCGCACTGGGCCCAATTCTGGCTGCACACTCCAAACTGGTGATCAGTTAGGGGCCTGGGATTTGATTTAAAGCTGTGGTCACAGTGTGGCAGCTCTGTGGCCTGCCCTTCACCATTTAGAGGTCTCTGCCCACTTGCTGTCTTGTTTGATTCTTGCAATACTTTTGGGAGGCGAATGATGAGGCCAGGAGGTTGACAGGGCCCATTTTACTGATGAAGAAACTGAGGCCCAGAGGAGGTAAGTGACTTGCTGAGGATGACAGAGCCTAGAAGTAGCAAAGTTGAAACCTGAACCCTGGAAGTGGAGTTTTTGAGGGAGATGAACGAACAGCCAGATCTTAGAGAGCAGAGGCTCTGTAGGAATTCCTTTCAGGGTGGACAGATTCAAGTCTGTTTCCTGAGAGTGTGTTGAGGTGAGATGTTGGCTTGTCTGGGGGGCCTCTAGTTCCTGTGCCGGATGAGACCCTCAACTTTCAAAACCATCACCCTCTCCTCTCCTGTACCCCAGGTACAGATGAGGAGATTGAGGCACAGAGAGGGGCCATAACTTGCCCAGGGTCACACAGAGCTAGAAACAGAGCTGGGGTCTGACCCTGATTCCCACTTTTTTTTTCTTTTGAGACTGGGTTTCACTCTGTTGCCCAGGCTGGAGTGCAGTGGTGTGAACATGTGTCTCTGCAGCCTCAACCTCCCAAAGTTTAAGTGATTCTCCCACTTCAGCCTCCTGAGTAGCTGGGATAATAGGTGCTCACCACCACACCCAACTAATGCTTTGAATTTTTTGTCGAGACGAGGTCTCACTGTGTTACTGAGGCTAGTCTCGATCCGCCCGCCTCGGCCTCCTAAAGTGTAAGGATTACAGGTGTGAGCACCACACCTAGCCTGGTCCCCACCTCCCTTTTTTTAAATTTTTTGAGACATTCTCTCGCTCTGTCGCTCAGGCTGGAATGTAGTGGTGGAATCCCAGCTCACTGCAACCTCTGCCTCCTGGGTTCAAACCATTCTCCTGCCTCAGCCTCCCGAGTAGCTGGGACTACAGACATGTGCCACCATGCCTGGCTAATTTTTTATTTTTAGTAGAGGCGGGGTTTCACCATGCTGCTCAGGCTGGCCTTAAACTTCTGACCTCAGATGATCCGCCTGCCTCAGCCTCCCAAAGTGTTGGGATTACAGGTGTGAGCCACCGCGCCCGGCTCTTCTCATTCCTGATGTGGCCCCTCCTCCTTTTCTGCCATGAGAATACTGGGCTGAATTGATGGCACTCAGTGTCGGAATGCCGGTCAGACAGCACGTGGTGAGGCGGCACATCCAGTTACAAGTTCTTAGAGTGGATTCCCCGGGAGGTGTCCTTGACCTGGCTGCCCCATGCTCCTTCCTCAGCCGTTTGTTTTATGTCTGTGTGGCCTGTCCCGTCTTCACAGACAAGCCCGGGGAGGGCTTCTGCTCAGGCCTCTCTGGGAATCTGGGAGGCACCCAGTGAGGGAGCAGGTCTTCCTCCCCTGTGACCTGTGGCTCCCAGTGTGTCCCCCTCTGGGCTGACCCATGTCTTGGGCTCCAGGTGGATCAGCTCAAGCTCAAGGTGAGTCGGCTGGAGGAAGAGTGTGCACTGCTGCGAAGGGCCAGGGGGCCGCCTCCTGGGGCGGAGGAGAAGGAGAAGGAGAAGGAGAAGGAGAAGGAGAAGGAGCCGGACAATGTGGACCTTGTCTGTGAGCTGCGTGCCGAGAACCAGCGGCTGACGGCGTCACTGCGGGAGCTGCAGGAGGGCCTGCACCAGGTACCAGGGCCGGGGCTCATGGGCATGGGGGTTGTGGGGGTTAGGAGGGCCTGCAGCTGGTACCAGGGCTGGGGCTTGTGGGCACAGAGGTGGGGTGGGGTCAGATCCGGAAAACAGGCCCTCTTGCTGCTCACTCATCCTCCCAAGGCCTGGGAAGCTGAGGATTTCAGAATGAGGAATCTGAGATCTGCATGGAGTCCCAGCAGCCTCCTGCCTGAAGCTCTGAGCTGAGGGCCCTTAGCACGTGGCTGTCTCTGGACGCCTGGTCTGGGGTGTGTGAGCAGCCTCCAGAAGGCCCCCGAACTCCCTAAAACTGTCCACTTGATTTTGAGTGTGAGCATTTTTCTGGGGAAAGGGTCCCAGCTTTGGTCTGATTTGTAGAGGGTGTGGTCTGGTGGTCCAGGCTTGCGTAGTGTCCTGTGGCAGGTCAGCGGCAGGTCAGCGGCTGCATGGGCCTGCTCCTGGCCATTGTTCCATGCAGGAAGTGGGGGATGGGAGCTGGTGCCTTTCCTGGGATTGGGGCACTTGACTGGGTATGGTTCTGCGGGCAGGATCTTAGGCCCTGGGTCTACCTGTTTGGGCCAGGCTCAGCCCCTTGAAGACCCCTAGTCATGGGGGGCGGGTAGGCCTTGGAAGTGGCCATTGTCTGTTGGCCCGGATGCTGGGTGAGGGCCAATACTTGAGTGCGCGCCTGGTGCTTGCTTTGGAATCAGATCCTGGCTGAACTTGTCCAGCCACACCCTCATCCACTTAGCTTATTTGCACCCCAGATGCTCTCTGACGGTGGGTAGGGCTGGCAGGGCCACGCCCACTCTGCAGAGCGGGAGACGGAGATCCAGAGAGGTCAAGGCCCCAGGCCAGCATGGCAGAGCCGGTCGGGTGGGTTTGGAGAGCTGCATGTCCCCTTCCTCCCCATGCCTAGGGTGGGCCCTGAGCCAGACCCTGAGGTGGCCCTGCCCTGCGATCCGCAGGAGGCGAGCCGGCCGGGGGCCCCGGGCTCTGAGCGAATCCTGCTGGACATCCTAGAGCATGACTGGAGGGAGGCGCAGGACAGCAGGCAGGAGCTGTGCCAGAAGCTGCACGCCGTGCAGGGGGAGCTGCAGTGGGCCGAGGAGCTGCGAGACCAGGTGGGGCCCTGCCCGTGCTCTGCCCCTGGTTGGGGAGGGTGTCCGGCAGGGCCGGCGTGCTCACGCCTTCCGTGAGCATCCACTTCACGCGGGTGCTGTGCTGAGGACTGTGTTCATTCACTCTCGGATATTGATGGAGTCACCCTTCTAGGTGCTTGAGACGCCGCAGTGAGCAAAACAAAGGTGCCTGCTCCCTTAGGGGGAACTCCAGCAGGGGAGGCTGGCAGTACGTGAGACACACAGTCCCACGTCAGCTATTTCCTGTAGCTGAAGGCGATGAGCACCGTGGGAGACGCAGAGCTGGGGAAGGGGCCGGTTTGGGCTTCAGTGGGGAGGCCAAGGGTGGCCAGCTGGGTGAAATGATGGTCATTCTTCTCATTTTACAGATTAGGCAGTTGAGGGCCTGGGAGGTAAAGTCAGTGGCTCAGACCACTCCGCTGGGCAGGAGGGGGCGTGTTTTGGGTCTCAGGCTCTGGGAGAGCGTCTCTCACTGGCCCTCCCGGGCAGCTGCTGGTGAGATTTCTCATGGTCCCCAGCCCTGTGGTCTGACCCCGCCTGTGCCGCCCTCAGTACCTGCAGGGGATGGAAGACCTGCAGCTGAAGCACCGTACACTGCAGAAGGACTGTGACCTGTACAAGCACCGCATGGCCACTGTCCTGGCTCAGCTGGAGGAGATTGAGAAGGAGCGGGACCAGGTGAGCCTGGCCTGCTGTGTGCCAGGCCCTCAGCCAGTTGCTAGTTCTCATGTGGGGGGAGACAAGGAGGAATGGAGGGGACTAGAATGGTAGAAAGAGAGTGAGCAGCTCCTGTGGGTTAGGATGCGGCACCTAGGCGGCGGGGAGACAGACGGGTCCTGGAGCCCTTGAGATACCAACCTGACACCCTGGAGCCGCCGGCCTCATCTCAGCTTCCGTGACAGCTACAGAAGTTGACCCTGGTGTCTTTGTTTCTGAATCCCTTGTTCTCTCCATCTCAAAGACAAGCTCAGCACAGAGGAGGTGCTTAGAAATCGCTGCTGATGAAGAAATTCCCCAAACCTTGGCTCTCAGTCCCTGGGCACTATGACCCTTGTCTCCTGCCAAGGTTGTGGGGTGGGCTGAGGACCTCCGGCCAGTGCCACCAGGCCCCCAAGCCTCCTGGTGTGAGGCTCCATGTGCAGCAGTGGCGGGCAGGAGTTTTTTGTCCTTGACCAAGTGTGAATTCCACTGGAAGAGCTCAAGTCTACATATTACTATTAGGATTACTTCTGAGACTGGGTCTAGCTTTATCGCCCAGGCTGGAGTGCAGTGGTGTAACAGCTCACTGTGGTCTCTGCCTCCTGGGTTCAAATGACTGTCCTGCCTCAGCCTCCCAAGTAGCTGGCGTTACAGGCATGCACCACCATGCCTGGCTAGTTTTTGTATCTTTAGTAGAGGGAGGGTTTCATCATATTGACCAGGCTGGACTCAACTGATCCATCCCCCTCAGCCTCCCAAAGTGCCGGGATCACAGATGTGAACCACCTTGCCCAGCCGAAGTCTGTATATTAGAAATGGCCTCAGGATCCCGTGGCAGGCTTCATAATGCAAATCTGGGGCTTCATTCTCTGGACATTCTGATTCAGGTGTCCGGGGTGGGCCTCAGGAATCTGCATTTTATGGGGCTCCCCCCAGCTCTAAGGCCGTGGGTGACAGGTCTGGGCCATGGGCCCAGCTGCAGAGCCCCTGGTCTTCACCGTGGATGCAATAGGCTGGGTTTGACTCGGCTTCTCCACCAACTGGGATGCCGTGAGTAAAGCCCCTGGCACATAGCAGGTCTCATGGAAAGGTTTTCAGTTCTTGGTGGAATGGTGAGAGCCGGTATCGTGCAAATGGACTTCCTGATTGGAATCCCAGCTCTCTCCCTCCAGGCTGTTTCCCCAATCTGCAGAATGAAAAGAATGATTAGTATCTAACGTAGCCAGTTAGTGTGAAGATATTTAAATAAACTGATACTGAGCTCAGGGCCCGGCACACACTGCCCAGTAAGTGATAGCTGCAGTTCTCGTTACTGTCCCCATTCTCCAAGTCATAGGCCTGGACAGCTGGGCCAGGGTGGCTCCTTCAGCTTCTGCCTCCCTTCCCCCCACCCTAGGCCATCCAGAGCCGCGACCGGATCCAGCTGCAGTACTCACAGAGCCTCATTGAGAAGGACCAGTACCGCAAGCAGGTGCGGGGCCTGGAGGCAGAGCGGGACGAGCTGCTGACGGCGCTCACCAGCCTGGAGGGCACCAAGGCTCTGCTGGAGGTGCAGCTGCAGCGGGCCCAGGGTGGCACCTGCCTCAAGGTGAGCGGGTCAGGATTGTGGGGGTCCTGGCAGGAGCTCTTGGCCAGGGCTGGGAACATGCCAGCCCTGGTGGGAGACCTCAGCCAGGGGAGGAAGCTTGGGGGAAGTGGGAAGAGCCCTGTCAGGCGTGGGAACTGGGACCCAGGGTGGGCTGGGTTTGGGCTGGTGAGCCGGGGGGTGGGGGGGAAAGGTGCATGTTGGTCTCTGAGTTTCTGGAGTTGCTACTGGGACACGAAGGATAGTTTGGAGGTGGTCTTTGCATTTAGCTGGGGAAGGCTGGCTACCCGGGGTCCTGTGTGCCTGTCAGAATGCTAAACCTGGGCCTCAGAGACCAGCTGGTCTAATCCTCTCATCGGACAGGGCCCAGAGAGGGTCAGGGACTTGCCCAAGGCCACACAGCCAGCTGGCACTGGAGCTGGAGGCCCAGACCCTTTGTACATTGGACCATGGTCCTCAGGCTGCTGCCGGGAGCTCTGACATTTCCTTTTTTTTTCTTTTTTTGAGATAGAGTCTCGGTGTGTCGCCCAGGCTGGATCCCAGGTTGAAGCTATTCTCAGCCTCCCTAGTAGCTGGGATTACAGGCACCTGCCACCAGGCCCAGTTACGTTTTTTGTATTTTTAGTAGAGACGGGGTTTCAGCTGGTTTCACTCTCCTGACTTCAAGTGATTCTTCCGCTTCAGCCTCCCAAAGTGCTGGGATTAGAGGCGTGAACGCCTAGCCTGCTTTTGCTTATTTTGAGTTGCCTGACAGTGAACTCTGCAGGCCTGGTTTTGAAGCACTGGGGTCTGGAGGTAAGCATGAATCCCTGACTTTTTTTTTTTTGAGACAGAGTTTCACTCCTGTTGCCCTGGCTGGTGTGCAATGCCACGATCTTGGCTCACTGCAACCTCCCTCTCGCGGCTTCCAGAGATTCTCCTGCCTCCCGAGTTGCTGGGATTACAGGCCTGTGCCACCATGCCCAGCAAATTTTGTATTTTTAGTAGAGACAGGGTTTCTCCATGTTGTCAGGCTGGCCTCAGGTGATCCACGCACCTCAGCCTCCCAAAGTGCTGGGATTACAGGCGTGAGCCACTGCGCCCAGCCTGATGACTTTTTTTTTAAACCTCCAGTTGGCTTTTTTGCGGTTAGGTAGAGACAGAGTCCCTTTTCCTGCCCAAGAGGCCCTGCAGATGAGGTTCCTCTTGTCCTCTAGCCGGATTCTATGGGTTTTGGCCTTTTAACTGGAATGCATCACCGTCCTGCCTCAGGGCTTTTGCACATGCTGTTCCTCTGCCTGGCCCATCCCAGCTGGACCTGCTTAGCACCTGCATACCCTCGGGCTCTCAGTTCAAACCATACTTTCTTTGGGAAGTACTTGGGCCCCAGGCTGGGTGGGGTCTTTGTGTGTTTTCCGGCCGGCAGCTTCCTTCTGCTGTGGTCTCAGCTTGGCGGTATTTTGTTCCTGTGTCTGCTGATTGACAGTTTGTCTCTCCTTCTAGGCTGTGAGCTCCCTGAGGACAGGGATCTGTCCCGTGCTGGCACGTGGCAGGCGGTCAGGAAAGGCTGTGGCTGGCATGGGCCTGGCACTGCTCACCTTCTCCTCTCCCTCTTCCAGGCCTGTGCCTCCTCCCACTCCCTGTGCTCCAACCTCAGCAGCACTTGGAGCCTGAGCGAGTTCCCCTCCCCTCTGGGAGGCCCAGAGGCAACGGGGGAGGCCGCTGTCATGGGGGGATCTGAGCCTCACCCCTCGGTAAGACACCTGCCCCATCCCAAATAAAGGGGTACGCTGCTATGGCGTTATTACTAAGGCAGAGAGTGATTTCTGAAGGATCCATTTCACAGGGGAGGACACTGGGGCGCAGGGGGGCCAAGGACTTTACTGAAGCTCACCCAGAACCAGTTCCTTGCCGGGGCTGGGTGCTGGGAGAGCTGGGGAGCCACCATACACTGTAACCTTGCAGAGCCCGCTCCTGTGCCCTGTGCCCTGCTCCTCATCTGTGGAATGGGCACAAACCAGGTGTGCTGAGGACTGGGAAGGTGCCGGGCAGCAGGGGTGACCCAGGCCCTGTCATGGCATTGCAGGAGGAGGCCACAGACAGTGAGAAGGAGATCAACCGGCTCTCCATCCTGCCCTTCCCGCCCAGTGCCGGCTCCATCCTCCGCCGGCAGCGCGAGGAGGACCCCGAACCCCCTAAGAGGTGAGATGGCTGGAGATAGCAGCAGACGCCCAGGGAGGTGGGGCTGCTGTTTCCCGAACAGCCAGCTCTGAGAGTCTGCGATGCCAGAGTCCGGTCCAGGCAGTCACCTCCCTTTATTGCCTTCAGGTGGCTGGAGCTCTGGAAATCCAGGCCCTGTGAGTCACGGGGTGACCAAGGTCAGGGTTAAGACAAGGCCAGTGGGCAGAGTGAACTCAGCCCTAGCCTGGCAGGAGAGTCACTGGAGGTCAAGCGTTGAAGATCTGTGCCCAAGGAGAAGCTTGATGCTTTAGGACTAGGGGACGTGGAGAATAATTCAAGGTGTCAGGGACCTTGGGCAGGAAAGCCAGGCCCCAGGTTTGAGCATCAGCAGCAAATAGGGACCAGAAAAACCAAGGGACAGCCTCTGATGGCAAGACCAAGGGTGGGAGATACCCGCCTCCTGGGCACGTTCCCTGTCACTGTTTCCCCCTTGTAAGTAGCCCTTGATTTATTCCTTTACCGGTGAGGAGCTGGGCACTGAGAGGCTGTGATCAGCATGGCCTTGGTCTGCGTGGGTCTGTCCCAAGGGGGTGTCCGATGAGGAGGTCATGGTTTAATTTAGGAGGCGTACCTGGGAGCCACAAACCACAAAGGTGGCAAAGGAGGGTGAGAGATCAGGGGAGGCTTCTAGGAGGAGGAGGCATTGAAAGACCTGGCTTTGAAGGGCATGCCAGGGAATTCTGGGTTGAACAACAATGGACAGAGACCAAGACATTAACTTCTTGCCCTGTGAGTTTAGGAGAGCCAGGTGGCATGGGTGCCCTGTGCCTGGGACCCCGCCTTGAGTCTAGCCTGCATTTGCTTGGTGGCTGTGAGACCTTTTTCTGGCGTGGGGGCAGGACGAGGGAGCAAGGCAGAGTGCCCACCGTGCCTCACCTCCTGCCCCCTCCCTGCCCTCTCTCTGCCCAGATCCTTCAGCAGCATGTCAGACATCACAGGTAACAGCCCTTGAGCTCAGTGGGGAGGGCTCATCCCGGGTCGGGGGAATGGCTTTGCAGCCCACCTGGAGTCTGTGCCACCTGCCCTACCCTTGGCCTGCATCCCCTTCCCTGATGCCCCACCGTGTGCCTGGGAGGCCCCTGGGGCCTTGTGTCCGGCCTCTCACCCTGAGCCAAGTCCTGGCCCTCACTCCTCTTCCTGGCTGTGATGTATGAGGCTCTTCAGTTCTGGGCCACCTTTTACCCTCTTCCGGGAAACTGCGGGGTCAGCCTGGTGGGCCCTGACCTATCTCTGAGCCCATGTGGGTCTGACGTGCTCCTGGGTCAAACCTGCCAAGGCCCTCGGGTCCTGGGTTAGAGGGGTGTCTGTCCCAGTCATGGACTCTGGCTGCCCGTTTTCCGGTCCTAGACCCCTGAACCTCATTCTTCTTGCCCAGGGAGTGTGACACTTAAGCCCTGGTCCCCTGGCCTCTCTTCGTCGTCCTCCTCTGACAGCGTGTGGCCTTTGGGAAAGCCGGAAGGCCTCCTGGCACGGGGCTGTGGCCTGGACTTCCTTAACAGGTACTGCGGCTGCCTGCGGTGGGTGGAGCCAGGGGGACTGAGAGGCAACAGGGGCAAGGCGGGAGGAGAAGCTGCCTCACCCCTGCTTTATGCAACTGCTGGAAGATGAAGGTCCATAGACAAGGGCAGCCCTTGGATTCAAATCCTGCCGCCACTGTTGATTGTCCCTGTGACCCGGGCTGGTCCCCTCACCTCTCTGGGCCTGTTTCCTCAGTAGCTAAAGGGAGATGACATTTTTGCATGTGGGTCTTTTGAGGGCTCTGCTCACATAAGCAAAGCCCCCAGCTCTGCCAGACCTGCAGCAGGTGCTCGGTAAAAGTTGTTACTTACAAGCTCTCCTTGTCCCAATGTCCTGCCTATCCTGAGTCCCTGGGACTGAGCCGCCCAGCAAAGCTTCATGCTGTGGGTGGGCTGGGACTCCCTGTGACTGCGCCAGCCACAGGCCGGTAACAGGAGTCACAAAGCCCATTAGTGCAAAGTGTGCACTGCAGGCCACGTGCTGTTAGTGGCCACGGTGTGTGGCCACTGTTCAGACTTGCCAGTGGATCTCAGGAGGGCTGGGGCACAGCAGGGGCCGCACTGCCACTGTGGTCTTGGGACTCAGCTGGGAGGAGAGGGCAGGTAGGGAGAACATCCAGTGACTGCAGGGGGAGTGAGGGGGAGGGCAGAAGTCAGGGCGTCCTAAGTCAGGCTGGGAGAGTGCGGACTTTGGCTTGTAGACTCTGGGAACCCTGGGAAGGTTTGGTTATTAACTGTAAGGCCAGCTGTTGGCTCTTTTACAGCATGCCCTTTGTCCTGGGAGGAGGCATAATTATGATGATCTCTGTTTTATAGAGGCTCAGAGAGGTTAAGCAACTTACCCAGGGTCACACAGTTGGGAAGCACCAGGTCTGGGTTCACAGTGACCTGATTGGACTTGGGTTTTGTAAAGGGCATCAGAAGCACAGACTGTCAGCACTGGAATGTGGCGGTGTTGGGTGCAGAGGGACACAGCAGATCAGTACAGCGTAGGACCAGGGCCTCCGAAGCAGCTTGGTCAGCCCAGTGTCCACCCAGGCCCTGCCCCCACCTGACCCCCGGCAGTGGGCCTAGTAAGACATTGTTTCTGCCTGAGCAGGACGTGCTTCTCGGGAAAGGGGTGGAGGCATCTCCCTTCCTGCCCGCCTCAGCCCTTCCTCCCTTCCTCCAGTTTGGGCTGCAGCAGGGGTCCTGGCTGCTGTCCCGGGGGCGCCAGGATGCAGCCAGGGAGCAGGAGCCTTTGTCCCTGCCCTGCCCAGGCCCCACAATCACATGGGGCCACTTCTGCTGCCCGTGCTGTTCCTGGGGAGGAGAGGGGTTCCTGGGGAAGAACACAGGCTGGGGAGGGCGTGGAGGTGGTGGACAGAGGGAGAGAGAGAGGGAGGGAGGTGGACAGGCAGAGGGGAGATGGGGGCATGGACAGGGCCCTGGTTGGGGCAGCTTGCATGTCTCCTGGGGGTGTCTTATGGTGAGGTGGGAAGAACGGGCTTTGGTGCCAGCACTTGCTACTGTGGGACCGTGGGCAAGTCTCTGAATTTCCCAGTGCCTCAGTTTCCTGCTCTATAAAGTGGGCTCTAGTAGTGCCTGTCTCCTGGGTCACTGTGGGGGTCCCAGTATCCCTTCTAGAATGCTCAGAACACGCACAGTGGATGTCAGCACACGCTGGCTCTTTGCCATGATGACTGCTGCCATTGCGGTTTAGCCCCCAGAGCAACTTTGCAAGGCTGGAATTTTAACCTGGTCACACAGACCAGGACACTGAAGTTCCAACAGTTAGATATTGCTCCCAAGTCACAGGCCCCTCAGAGCTGATTGGGGATTCTGATGTGCCTTCCCGTCTTAGCTGCTGGAGCTCTCGCGCCTGTGTCGTGCGCCCACTATGCACCGGGCTGCTGGGGCTCTCAGGCCTGTGTCGTGCGCCCACTGTGCGCCGGGCTGCTGGAGCTGTGTTGCCTGTTGTGTGCCCACTGTGTGCTGGGCACCATGCTGGGGATTTTCTCTCCTCTTTCCCATTTTCTGCTCATCTCTTGCCCTTAGCCTCTCTGCCCTGCCCTTTCCAGCTCTTGGAGCCTGGGAGGGGATGATGGATAGTCAGGGACTGGGGCAGGCCGGGGTCCGGCTGACAGATAGCCGGTGAGGGACAGCAAGGGAGAGCATATGAGCCAAGTGAGGTGCTGGGTGAGAGGGGGCACGGCATGGAAAGCATTGGGGGGTTTCGGGGTGCCGTCTCCCCAGCATAGCCCTGCCACTGCCCCTGCTCGGTCACGTGGCCCCAGGGGATCTCTGGCACCTTCCTTGCAAAGAGAGGGTTACTGTAAGTCATTGCCTGGCTCCACGGCCCCCTGGCTGTGCCATTAACGTTCCTGTTTCAGTTTCCCTTACCTCAACCTTCGGGTTGTCGGGAGGATTGATGGAGGTGATCTGTGTGGCATGCGTCAGTCTCAGCACCAGGTCCCTCACCTGGTCCCAAGCAGGCACGCAGACTACTCAGAGATCTTCCCACAGGGCCCTGGGCGACACTTACTGAGGCCATGTGGCCCATCACTGCTCAGAGCTGGCCGAGCTGGCAGACTTACCTGTTCCTGTGTCCCTGTGACCTGACCTGACTGGGGAGGGGCTGGGAGCCATCACCTGCTGGCTAGGGACGCCGTGCTTCTCAGCACCCACAGACAGGCGTGGAGGCAGCCAGCTGGTCAGCCAGTCCTGGGAGTGGGGAGCAAGCAGCCCCTCTCCCTGCCGTGACCTTTCTCTACCCCTCCTGCTTGTCTGCTGAGGCTGGGGTGGGAGGGACCCTCTCTGGACCCTGCTCCTGGCAAACCCCAGGTGGGCTCTGCAGACCCTGAGGAGTGCTGGGAGCGGGTATCCCTGTCTGTGGAGGCTCAGAGAAGTCACTGGTCCTTTGGGGATGTTGGTAGGGGCGTCCTGGAGGAGGGACGCCTGAGCTGGGTCTTCAGGGAGCTGCAGGAGTTGTCAAGAAGAGCCTGAAGGCCTGAGGTCAAGGCTGAGGTCAGCCTTGATGCTTCCATTGCAGAGGAGACGTGGGTGGAAGAGGGAGCGAGTAGGGGGTGGGTGGGGTGGGGTTGGCAGCAGAGCCTGGGTGCCTTTGCTCACTGGGCTCTGGTCCGGGAGTCCATGATGGTCAGTGGTCTCGGGATTTAAAACAGGTGGGGAAACTGAGGCGAGAGAGAGGTGATTTGTTATGAATCACACCTGATTCCAGTAAATGTCTAGTTTTGACTGAGCACTTAGTGTCTGCTGGGCCCTGTTCTGACAGCTGCCCATGGGAAGTAGGTGGAGCTGAGGCTCAGCAGCTGAGCAGCCCAGCCGTCTGACCCCAGCGTTCCTGCTGGTGCACTGCGTGCTGCTCTTCTCAGACTGTCTGACCACAACCCGCAGGGAAACCCAGTGCACACGCCTGGAACAAAAGCGTCCCGAGATGACAGTGGGATGTACCGGGGCGGCGGTGGGGGGGGCAGCCTTCTGCTTTCTCTTGTATCACATTATCCAGCTGCGTCAGCCACAACCCAGTAAATGTCAGCACCCGCTAAGGGCCGGTCCTGCAGTGTGGAGGCCCCGGAGCCCTCTGGTTTCCACCTCTCCCTGCATTATCTTTTATTTGCTTCATGTGCCCCCCGACACCCACAGAGGTCCAGGGTGCCGTTGTCAGCCTTGTGTTATGCATGCGGTAACTGACGCTCAGCAGCTGGCTCATTTGCCCAAGTTAGGGTGCAGTTTGTGCTGGGGTTTGGAGCGGACCATGTGTTCCAGCCATGCAACCACGGCCAGCATAGCCAGGCTGGGTCTCAGGCCCGCCCCCTTTCCAGGTCACCTCCGTGCAGCCACAAGGTGTGCTGAACGTTGCTTCCCATGCCTGGCTCTGTGTCTTACCTGAGGGGGCGGGGCTGCTCCCTACAGCCATGCCAATTGGGTGAAGCTCCCTGCAGCCTTGCCCTCCCCAGGCTGGCAGCAGGGGGCAGTGCAGCTGTGTCTGGGCTGCAGCTGCTGGGGTGGGAGGAGACTCTGCCCTGCTGCCTCTCCAGCCGGCACACCTGCCAACCTTGGTCCCCCCACCTCCTCCAGGCCAGGGGGTCTGGCAGGGAACTTGGGGTTCACTTCTCTCTGAGCCTGGCCCCAAGGCCTCACCTTTTCTCATCCAGAGACAGACAGAACCCTACTATGATGGGGATTCTGGTGACATCTTAGCTGTCAGTGGTCCCACTGCCCATGGGAGGAATACCAGACGCCTCTGTTCCATGCCCTTTAAAGGCTGGCTCCAGTTTGCTTTTTCTGGCAGCTGCTTCCCCGGATGTGAAATGAGAATTAGGGCAAGAAGCTTGGCATGGTGTCTGGCGCATGGAGAGCACCCAGGAAGTGCCCGCTGCTACTACTGTTACTTAGTTCTTCCACATATCCTGTATTCTGTCCTCCATACCTTTGCTCTACTTTATTCCTTCAGCCTGGAACTCCGTTCCCTCCATCTGTCACCAAAGTGCTTCTGTTCTTCACCAGGGTATAGCCCAGGCACTTCTTCTGTGGGAAGGCTCTCTCTGCTTCCACTGCTGGCTGTAACCACCTTCAGATCTGTGCCACGTGCTAATGGCGACCTCCCATACCAGACTGTGAGCATAACCAGCTTTTTTTTTTTTTTTTCTGAGATGGAGTTTTATTCTGTCACTCAGGCTGGAGTGCAGTGGTGCGATCTTGGCTCCCTGCAACCCCCGCCTCCCGGGTTTAAGCAATTCTCCTGCCTCAGCCTCCTGAGTAGCTGGAATTACAGGTGCCCGCCACCACGCCTGGCTAATTTTTTTGTATTCTTAGTAGAGACGGGGTTTCATTATGTTGGCCAGGCTGGTCTTGAACTTCTGACCTCGTGATCTGCCCATTTTGGCCTCCCACAGTGCTGGGATTACAGGCATGAGCCACCGCGCCTAGCCGCATAACAAGCTTTTATTAGTCATCTGCTATGTACCAGAGACTGGGTTTGGTGCCAGGGATTCAGCGCTGAACAGTATACAGGTTTGGTCCTGAAGGTGTTTGTTCTGATGGAAGAAATGAAAGGGCTGTGGCAAGGCAAAGTTGGAGTGCCCCTGTGGCAGACTCCACCGCACCGGGTGCCTAGGGGTCCAGGGGAGAGGCTGCTTGTGACTTGAGCTTTGAAGGATGAGCAGCATTTCCCAGGTGGAGGTGAGGAAGGGCATTCCAGGCAGAGGGCACAGAAGATGTAAAGAGGCCTGGGGATTCGAGTCATGGCATACTTGGGGAATGGAATCATTGTGATTTTCCCAGAATGCTGAACTAAATCCAAGTACTGATTGGACTCTAATTCCCATCTCCTTTCTCCCTTCTCAGGTCTCTGGCTATCCGAGTGTCTGGCCGGAGCCCCCCAGGGGGCCCAGAGCCACAGGACAAGGGCCCAGATGGACTGTCATTTTATGGGGACAGATGGTCTGGGGCTGTGGTGCGGAGGGTGATCTCTGGGCCTGGGTCAGCCAGGATGGAACCAAGAGAGGTGAGGTCCCGCCTCCTGAGCTGGGGGGTGGAGTCAGTGCTTTGGCCCCAGCGGGACACCCCCTGGTTGGTGGATCAAGATCACTGGGCGGAGCTTCTGGGGATTGGCCAGAGCAGAAGTGGGCCCACTGATTAGCTGCAGTTGCCCTGCTCAGCCAGGGTTAATTGAAGTCTGATTGGGTGTGGGCTGGGAGGTGGGGCCAACTGACAGCACAGTACATCCCTGTGCTTCAACTGGGGAAAGACCTGGATGAGCTGGGCAGGTTGGTGGGGGGTCCTTTGGATGGGAGTGGGTCTGACTGGGCTGGGCATGGCAGTTCCCGAGGGGGCACTATCCGAACTGTGAGGCGTGATCACCCCTACACCCAGTGTTCCTCCAGCCCCTGGGCTGCTCTACTATTAGAGGCTCACTTCTTTCCCTCCCTGCCTGGGTTTTCTCCCAGCAAAGAGTGGAAGCTGCTGGTCTGGAGGGGGCATGCCTGGAAGCCGAGGCCCAGCAGAAAACCTTGCTCTGGAACCAGGGGTCCTCACTCCCCTCCCTGATGGACTCAAAGGGTAAGTCTGGCTTGGGAGTTGGAGCTGATGGCCCGACAGAGGGGTTCTCTAGTTCGTGGTGCATGCTGGGGACCAAAGGCCTGAGAAGGGACTGGCCTTGCCCCAGCTGCCCTTCTCCTGGCTCCCCGCTGCTGCTGCTGCCTCCTCCTATCCCTTCCTCTGTAAGCAGCTTATAGTGAAAGGAGCACTGTATTAGAAGTCCAGAGACCTGGGTTTGAGTCCTGGCTCTGCTCCTAGAGGGTACTGGGCTTGGGCAAGTGGCTGCCCTCTCTGAACCTAAGTCTGTCATTCTAAGAAGGGGAAGGTGGGGTCCTGGGGCTCAGGCTTCGAGAGGGCCACGTTTGTGGCCCCACCAAGGGCACTCCTGGACCTCACCTTCCTCCTCTTGTCCTCCCTGCCTTATCCCTGCCCAGCCTGCCAGTCCTTCCATGAGGCCCTAGAAGCCTGGGCGAAGGGGCCAGGGGCCGAGCCCTTCTACATCCGTGCCAACCTCACCCTGCCCGAGAGGGCAGATCCCCATGCCCTTTGTGTGAAAGCCCAAGAGATTCTTCGGCTGGTGGACCCGGCGTACAAGCGGAGGCAGGAATGGTTCTGCACCCGGGTTGACCCCCTCACTCTGCGGGACCTGGACCGGGGCACTGTGCCCAATTATCAGAGGTAACGCAGAGCCAGGAGCCGGAGATGGGGTCCCCCTGGGAGCCATGCCCAGATGGGGGTGCTCTCCCTCCTCCCACTGTCTCTCACCATTTGAGAAGAGATGATGGGCTCTCCTTCCTACACACATGATCCCACTTTCTCCCACAGAGCCCAGCAGCTCCTAGAAGTTCAGGAGAAATGCCTGCCTTCCAGCCGGCACCGAGGTCCCCGCAGTAATGTGAGCATGGCTGGGTGGGCAGCGGGAGGGGGAGCCCCAAGGGTGGGGTCCAAAAGGGAGCTAGCAAACTCTGTTCTCCAGCAACCTAGGAAGATCCTCTCTTCCTCCTTCCCTGGGGCTTTAATTGGTCATCTACTATGTGCCCAGAAAACAGAACAGCAGAGCTCACTGTGCAGGGTAGGTTAGAGATGAAATGAGATACAGCATGCCTAGTATTCAGGAGTACCTTGGCACATAGTAAGCATTTGACAAAACAGCAGGCACATCCCCTCTTCCAATGCCTGGATGGCGGCTGGGCTGCATGTCCTGCTGTGCACATGGGCAAGTGAGGCTCAGAGACATCCGATAAAGGAAGAGCCAGGGCCCCAGCCAGGCAGCCTGCATTGGAACCCCAGCTCTGCCCCTTATCAGCTGTGTGACTTTAGACAATCTCCTGAACCTTCCTTGGGGCTGTTCCCTCATCTGTAAGATGTGGGGGCTGCACCGCCTCTCAGGCTGTCCATGGCGAGAGATGGCCCCTCAGGGGCTTAGCAAGTGTCCGTCATGTCGCAGGCATTTGAGACCGGTCCGGTATTGGTATAATCAGTGCTGTTATTGGTTTCATCAGTTTTCCTACCAAGGCCACATTGCTAATTCACTGGCAGAGACCCTAAAGTTGGCCTCCTATGTGATACTTGGTTCTTCTTGACCTCTGGGCCTCAGTCTCCCTGTCTGTAACTTGGGGGGTAGACCTAAGGCTCCTCCACCAGGCTCGGATGGGCTGGCTTTCCTGGGGCCTCAGGGCTGGTCACCTTTGAGGATGAAGAGTTCATTCCAGGCAGAAGGCACCGAGGCATGGCTGTGTGTGGTGTTCTTGGAGGGTGTTGGTTACAGCAGGTGCAGTCCCCCTGCCTGGGGGACTGTGCTGGGCAGAACAGGAGAGGGCCTGGTGGAGGAGGGCACCTTTGCTGACCTAGGCTTTTCCGGCAAGCCTGGACCACGGTGGCAGTGGGGCCCACTCAGCCTGGGGTCCCGATTCCTCCTCTCCCTAATGGGGCAAGGCTGAGCTCTCAGATGCTCCTCTCTCCCTGCACCCTCCCAGCTGAAGAAGAGAGCTCTGGACCAACTGCGGCTGGTGAGGCCCAAGCCTGTGGGAGCGGCCGCAGGGGACTCCCCAGAGCAGCCGCTGCTGGAGCCCTGTGGAGGTGAGTGTGCGGGCGCAAAGCTGGATCCCGTGTTGCGCTGGGTGTCCTGTAGTCTGGGTGGCCCCTTTGGCCTAGAAGGGCCTGTTGTGAGGGTTCAGTGGGAGTCATGCTGGGGGCCTGAGAGACAAGCCCCACCCCTGCCCTGGTCATTGCCAAGGTTGAGGGAGACCCTGCGGGGCTGCATGTGGCTGTGACTGTGCGTCTGCACAAACACCGGCCTGTTTTGTCTGGCAGTGTGTGTGTGGCAGCGCTCCTGACACACCTGTGGTGGGGGGCGGGGGTTCATTCCCAGAGGCAGTAGGGTGAGGCCTTAGGCCAGTGAGAAGGGGCTGAGGGAGCAGCAAATCTAGGGCAAGAGGAGTGGGTAGTTAGGAAGGACTTCCTGGAAGAGAGGGAGTTTCCACTGGGGACTGCAAGGATGAAGAGGAGTTCGTTCCAGGCATAGAGGCATGGCTGGGTGTGGTGGCCTTGGAGGGTGTTGGGTACAGCAGGTGAGTATTGAGTACCAGCTCTGTCGGGCGTTGGGGACATGACTCCCTGCCCTCATTCAGCTGTCTAATGAGTGGGTAGGGGATCAGATAATCCCACCTGTGAACAGAGTGTGAGGTGTGTAGTGGAGAACTGGAGGCCATGAAGCACATGCCAGGGCCCTGCTGTCTGAGGACCAGGGAAGGTGGGACCTAGGCTCTGAGGGCGGGGAAGGGTTAACGCTTCTGGTGGCTCCAGGGCATGCAAAGGCCCTGTGGTTGGAGGCAGCTGAAGGGAGAGGGGAGGCTGGTGGTGTGGGGTCCGTGGCTGGCAGCCTCCCCAGGTGCTCAGGCAGGGCTGCGTCACCCATGCGGAGGAGGTGGCTTTTATTTCTGAGAATCTGGGAGGTCACTGGTGTGTCGAAAGCAGGGGAGTTAATGTGATCAGATTTGCTTTTTAAAGCCTGACCGCTGAGTGGAGAATGACCTATGGGGGGGCAGGGGAGCAGGCAGGAGCCTACTGCCACCGTCTCGTGTGTGTGTGTGTGTGTGTGTGTGTGTGTGTGTGTGTGTGTGTGCGTGCGCGCGCGCGCGCGCACACTCGGGTAAGAGGAGCAGGACTGAGGAAGGGATGGGTGGTGGGGGTTTTGGGGTATTGAGGAGTTGCTACCCTGCCTGCCTGTGCCCTTATCTCTTCTGTGCTCCACCCCTGCCACAGAGCCAGAGCGCAGCCTCAGACCCTACAGTTTGGTGCGGCCACTGCTGGTGTCTGCCCTGCGGCCTGTGGTGCTGTTGCCTGAGTGCCTGGCACCCCGGCTCATCCGCAACCTGCTAGACCTGCCCAGCTCCCGGCTGGACTTCCAAGTTTGCCCCGCAGGTGAGACCGTGTGCCTGGGAGGGCTGGGGGGTTTCCGGCAGCCAGACTCCCCGGACTCCATCTCTCCCTCTCTGTTCCCCTGTGCAGAAACCCTCTCTGGGGAGGAACTGTGCCCATCCTCAGCACCCGGAGCCCCCAAGGCCCAGCCTGCTATCCCCGGGCTGGGCAGCAGGATCCGGGCCATCCAGGAGTCTGTTGGGAAGGTAGGTGCTGGGGGCGGGCCTGGGGTGCTCCCAGGGGTGCTCCAGAGTGGGTGCTGCTGTTCTGGGCTTGAGTGCCAGCATCCGAGTGCCAGCCAGGCTGTGCTGCTCACTGCCAGGGCAACCCTGGGAAAATTCTTTCCCTCCTCTGGTCCTCAGTTTCCTCACCTGGATGGGAGGGCACAGTTGACTGCCTGTGCGTCCCCCTCGAGGTGTTCTACTGCCACAGCTCATCTACACATTCTTGTCCTTGAACTTGCCACTATCTGGGAGCTGGCGGTCAGCTGTAGGGTGGCGGGTGGGTTTGGGTCAGCTCCATCCTCGGGGTGGGGGGAGGCCCAGATCCCAAGGGGGAGGTCTGTTGTCCCATGAGCCCAGGTCCCGTCTCTCCTTTTGGGCTCCTTCTTTGCTGCCAGGGTCCCTCTGGGTGGGGAAGCAGGACTTGCACCTGGGAGGGTGTGATGGGGGACCTGTCTAGGGGCAAAGCCTGGGAGGCTGATGTCTCTGGGCCGGGAGTAGTGTAGCCTCGATCCTCTGAGCAGAAGCACTGCCTGCTGGAGCTGGGTGCTCAGGGTGTGCGGGAGCTGGTGCAGAATGAGGTCTACCCCATCGTCATCCACGTGGAGGTGACCGAGAAGAACGTCCGGGAAGTCAGGTGAGGGGGGTGGGTGGCTCAGCGGAAAGTGAGCAGTGTGCGGGCCCTTGGACCAGAGAGCGTCCTCCTGGAGGATGCCTCTTCCCCCCCCCCATCTCCATCTGTCTCTCTTGGGTTGTCCGTCTTCTCTTTCCCCTTAGTCAGAAGCTGCACATTATGGAATATTAAACACTTTTGTAGTAGACACTGGGGGCCTTCCGCTTGCTTGTATCCCCAGCCACTCTCCTCATTTGTTCCCACCCCCAGCTCAGGCAGCTACCACCTTTCAGGTCCCCGCTTGACCGTCGGGAGGGTCAGATTTCCCCCCTGCCTCGTCCCTCTCTCCCTGTCCGTCTTGGTCCCCCACTTTGACCACTGCCCACTCCTCTCTTGGCAGAGGTCTGCTGGGCCGGCCGGGCTGGCGGGACTCAGAGCTGCTGCGGCAGTGCCGTGGCTCGGAGCAGGTGCTCTGGGGGCTGCCCTGCTCCTGGGTGCAGGTGCCCGCCCATGAGTGGGGCCACGCAGAGGAGCTGGCCAAGGTGGTGCGCGGCCGCATCCTGCAGGAGCAGGCCCGCCTCGTGTGGGTGGAGCGAGGCGGCGGCAGCAGAGGCTACAGCGGCAGCAGTGAGGCCTGAGGCTCATCTGATACCTGCGGCTTCTTCCCGGGCCAGTTGCGGCGAAGCTGGGTCCTCCCGCCCTGAGCCTTCCTAGAACCTTGGACTCCCAGTCGCAGGGCCCTTGGCTCTGGCCTCTCACCCCCGAGGCTGTCTCTGGCCCTGCCCAGCCTGTGGGAGCCCCGGGACAGAGCGCCCACTCCCCTGTACTTGCTGCTCTGGGCCTCCCCACCTGTCCTGGGGTCTCCACATTCCCACTAGTGGGTCTCACTAGTGTGTCTGTGTCTTCTCCTTAAACACTTGCCCTGGAGCCTGTTCTCACACCTGTGCGCAGGTTTGCACACTCAAGTTCTCACGGGTAGGCTCAGGTCCGTCCCTCTGCCCTGGGCCTGTTCTGCTCCCAGGAGCCCCGAGCCCATTATCATGTGACTTCCGCCATCCAGCTCACGTTCCTCGTGGATTCAGCCATGCATGGACGGCGGTTGGGGGGAGGGCGGGCGGTTCCTGGGCCCTCGGTCACCTGTGCCCCTCGTGTCTCTTCACATGGGTGTCTGTGGTTCTCTCCTGTGTAAATGTCATGCCCCGCCCATTTCACATGGGCACACGCAGAACCATGCCTCACAGGGCCCAACCCCTGCCTCCCTCTTGGGGGCCGGGAGGGCTCCGTCATGAGAATGTACAGCCCGTGGATGATTAATGGGTCTTTTTCACTCAGAAGCTGCACACCATGGAATATTAAACACTTTTGTGGTAGACATTGGTGGACTTCTGCTTGCTTGTATCCCTGGCCTGGGCCCCCACCATTCTTATTTGTCCCCACCCCCAGCTCAGGCAGTTACCACCTTTCAGGTCCCTGATAGCCTGTCGGGAGGGTCAGATTTCCTGCCTGCCTGGTCCCAGAGCCGCCTGCCATCTGCGCTGGCATCACCTTACCTGCCCCGGATGACCAGAGAAGGGCCGCATGGATGGGCCACCCCAGCGCTCAGCCCGGCCCATGGCTGATCATCAGAGGAGTGCCCCCCACTCTGGAGCGGGTCACCAAAACTGACAGGGTGTGGTCTCAGACTGAAGGGACCCGACTGCTGAGCCCAGGAGCTCAAGAGCAAACCCTTGGTATGCTCGCAGGTTCCTGAGATGGCTCCACTCAAGAGAGAATGGTTGCTCCCACTGGGAGCAATCCAGGCAGCCTTCCTGGAGGAGGTGCCACTTGAGCTTGGGAATTGGGATTCCTTTCTTCAAGAACCACCTACTGGACCTATGTGTCCAAGTGCAGGTGACTGTCCTCAGCCACAGTGATGAGCCTGGGCAGGCCCTGGGGCTTGGGGTCTGGATGTACTAACTAGTGTAGCTTCCAGGGCCAAAGCTCAGGGGCAGCACATGGGTTGGATCTGGCCACCTGGGGAGAGGTTGGAAGTGAGGTCAGGAAGGGCAGTCCTGGGGTGGGGCTGGGAGTGCAGAGGAGCTTGGGCTGTGCCCTGGAGGCTGTGGGGGAGCAGGGCTGTGGGAACTCTGGTTTGGGGTTGGCTCAGGACTGAGGCCGATTGGAATAGGGGATGGGGAGAGGGGGAGGGGTAGTGAAAGAGAGGAGCAGTCCAGAAGGAGGGGCTCTGTGGCCCCCAGGAGTGGGGCTGGATCTCCATGTTTGACAAGAAAAATTCTTAAGAAGGGCTAAGGTCTGGGGATTTGGGGTGGTGGGTGGAGAACAGAATGGGGAAGCTGAGAGGGGTTTGGGGTGTAGATGGGGCGCCCATCTTTAGTGGGAAGAGACAAGGACTGGGTATAGGGGAGAGGTGGCGAGGGTCTCAGAAGCTGGACCACGCAGGATGACAGTGCTTGGGCACGGAGTTGCCTGGGAGGATGGTGAGCTCAGGCTGTCCCGGGAGCCCACAGAGGCTTTCCCAGGATGGAGTGCAGGGTGCACAGGGCACTGTGGTTTGGTTGAAAGCCAAAGCTCTGGCCAGACAGGTGACCCCTGGCAACTCAGATGGCCTCTCTGGACCTAGGGTCCTCCCCTGTGGAGACCAGGATGCTGGAATGAGCATGGGGGTACTGATTGGCCACGGTTGGGTGAGCACGCGTAGCTGGAGCCATTGCCTGGGAAACTGCTCTTCCCACTCCCTCCACGACAGGGCATCTTTAACAAGGTGCAGATTGGACCTTGAGGCCCACCAGTCTGTCACCACGGGTAGGGGCTGGAGAGTTGGACTCTGAGCGGCAAAGGCGCTGCCGTGGGGGAAGGGCCGCCCCCTACATGGGAGCCAGCTGCAATGTCCCTTTCCACTCCAGGGCTTCCTCCAGCTGTATCCCCCCCCCCCAACACACGCGGTGGGCTCCGAATCTGCCCTCAGCTGTGCCCCTGTGCTCGTGTGGCCTGCTGCCTGGGCTGCTCTCCCTGCCTGAATCTTCCTGACCTTTGAAGCCTGGCTGAGATGCCACCTCCACAAAGCCCACCAGAGCCTCCCAGCTCTTGGGACTTCTCTGGGTCATGCCATGTTCTGCCTTATGGCAGGACGAGGGAGTCTGTGTGGCTGTCTCTCGATGTCTGTGGCTCCCTGGGCATTGGGGTAAATGAACCTCCCCCTGCCCCAGTGCTTGGTCTGGGGACAGGCTGGGCGCTGTGGCTCGGCTGCCTCTGCCTGCTGCCCCTGTCAAGTGTCCTTTCTGTGTGGTGGTGAAGCCCACTCATCCCATAATCGTCACCAAGTTACATTTTTGTCCCCATTTTACAGATGATAAAGGTAGCTTGCCTGGGGTCACACAGACAGTGAGTGGCCCAGTAGGGATTTTTTTTTTTTTTTTTTTTTTCGAGACGGAGTTTCACTCACGTTACCCAGGCTGGAGTGCAATGGCGCGATCTCGGCTCACCGCAACCTCCGCCTCCCGGGTTCAGGCAATTCTCCTGCCTCAGCCTCCTGAGTAGCTGGGATTACAGGCACGCGCCACCGTGCCCAGCTAATTTTTTGTATTTTTTTTTAGTAGAGACGGGGTTTCACCGTGCTGACCAGGATGGTCTCGATCTCTTGACCTCGTGATCCACCCGCCTCGGCCTCCCAAAGTGCTGGGATTACAGGCTTGAGCCACCGCGCCCGGCCCTTTTTTTTTTTTTTTTTATTAGAGAGAGAGTCTCACTCTTGTCACCCAGGCTGGAGTGCAGTGGTGCCATCTTGGCTCACTGCAACCTTCCGCCTCCCGCCTCCCGCCTCCCGGGTTCAAGTGATTCTCTTGCCTCATCCTCCCGAGTAGCTGGGATTACAGGTGCCCACCATAATGCCTGGCTAATTTTTGTATTTTTAGTAGAGATGGGGTTTCACCATGTTGGCCAGGCTAGTCTGGAACTCCTGACCTCAAGTGATCTGCCTGCCCCAGCCTCCAAAAATGCTGGGATTACAGACATGAGCCACAGCGCTTGGCCCCCAGTCGGGAGTTGAACCTTGTCTGTGGGGCACAGAGCCTGTGATTACCACCAAGGCTGGCATTGTCACCATTCTGAGAATATGGGCTGTGAAGGGCCTTGCTGGGGGCTGGCCCATGAGAAAGTGATTCAAAGGGTTGGTTTCCCTTCCTCTCCCCTAGCTGTCCTCATGCAGGGTTGAGCCTGGCAGGGCCAGTTCACTTCACCAGCCTCCTGAATGTTGATCGAGTTCTTGTCTGCAAGACACTGTCCTAGGCACTGGGTATTAGGGACTCAGTGATTAAAAAGAAATCCTGCCCTGATAGTCTCATGAGGAGGACAGACAATAAATAAGACATACAGGATGTGGAAGATGAAAAGCGTAGAGAAAATAGTGAAGAAGGGGGCTGGGCCAGTCTTGGTGACTCATGCCTGTAATCCAGCACCTTGGGAGGCTGAGGTGGGTGGATCCGTAGGTCAGGAGTTCAAGACCAGCCTGGCCAAGATGGTGAAACCCCGTTTCTAGTAAAAATGCAAAAAAATTAGCTGGGTGTGGTGGCGGGCGCCTGTAATCCCGACTACTCGGGAGGCTGAGGCAGCAGAATTGCTTGAACCCGGGAGGCAGAGGTTGCAGTGAGTGGAGATGGCGCCATTGCATTCCAGCCTGGCCAACAGAGTGAGACTCCATCACAAAAAAAAAAAAAAAAAAAAAAGGCGGCTTGGGAAGGACAGGCCTGGGGGGCTGGGAAGGAGGGGGCAAGGGGTTGCAATGTTAATAAAGTGGCCAGGGAAGGCCTCACAGAGATGGTGACCTTTGTGTAAAGCCCAGAGGGAGTGGGAGAGTGAGATGAGGTCTCTAGGGAGGGTTGTGGGTGGGGACAGCAAGTGACAAGGTCCTGTGGCAGCCGTGTGCCTGGGACAGCCAGGATCCCAGGGGTCTGCAGTGTAGCAGAGTGAGTAGCAGGACGGGTGGGAGGGCCTTGTGGGCTACTGAGTGCATTTTTGGCTTTTGTTCTGTAGAAAATGGGAGCCAGTGCAGGCTTTCAGCAGCGGAGGGAGGAGGTGTGAGTGAGCTTGTCCGAAACAAGACGGAGGTGGTGGCTGGAGAAGGCCCTCTGTCTGTCCACTGGCTGGGTGCTGGGAGAGCAGCAGCTCCAGAGACTGCGGAGTGACGTTGGGTATGGGCAGCGCCACGGCGGGGCAGGACCTCCTGAGAACCAGATGAGGACCAGAGACCTGGGTTCTGTCAACTCTGCAGCTGAGCTGCTGGATCATCTCTGCTCATTCTGTGCCTTTGTGCCTTACATCTTTGGCCATAAACTGGGAGTGACAGCCCCAGTGCTGTTGGGAAGACCACAGGATCTGAGCGAACTACCGCGGGAGCCCCAGATGTTAAGAGGGGGCATCATGAAAGGCTTCCTGGAGAAGGGAACCCTTGAGCTTTAAAGTTCAGATAGAATTCAACCTAGCGGAGGGAATGTGGGTGAGGCTGGTGGGAGGGGACCTCATCCCGGAGGGAAACTGAGCAAACGCCGGGCGACGCAGGACACCAAAGTAATGGGTGTTGAATGGGCCAAGCTGACAGGTCTCTGGGGACGTGGATGGTCCTGGAGGAACCTCCCTTCCACCGCGCACGGAGAGTTTGTTGTGACTTCCTCTCACCGCAGCAGCTGGTAGAGCCAGGGCTGCCCCTTCTGCTAGTGCCTCCTTTCAGCCGCCTCTGTCTGGGGTTCCCTTCGTCTGGCCCCGCCTCTCGGGCTGAGCGGGGCGGGGCCCGGCAGTCCCGGAGGCTGCGGCCGGCTGGCCGGCCGGCCGGGAGCAGGTGGAGGGCTGGCGCGGTCGAGACCGTGCTGCCATGGCTCAGCCTCCGGGTCCAGAGTCTCGGCTCCTACCTCTTCCCTCCTTGCCAGCCCCTGATGCTTGCCAGATTTTTGCCTCTGCTGGAGCCCCGGCCTGACCAGCCTCCCTCCCCGTCTGGCTGGGATTTGGGGGCTGAGCTGTCTGGGGTCCCAGGGCCAACCAATGCAGTGCCGGCTCCTGCGGGGCCTGGCTGGAGCCCTCCTCACCCTCCTGTGCATGGGGCTTCTGTGTCTGCGGTACCACTTGAGCCTGTCCCCACAGCAGGTACAGGAGACCCCCGAACTGAGCCAGCCGAGCCCGGGGCCCCCTGAGCTACAGCTGCGCGATGTCTTTATCGCAGTTAAGACGACCCGGGCCTTCCACCGCTTGCGCCTGGAGCTGCTGCTGGACACGTGGGTCTCCAGGACCAGGGAACAGGTGACAAGTGGGTGACACTGGGCTCTGGGAGTGGTCCCTGGACTAAGGGGTTCTCAGAGGCCTTTCTCCTGGGCTGGGGTCCCTGACTGCCTCATGGGAGAAGCTGCCCGATACCTGCCCAATCTGGGATCCTCTTCCCCTCTCCTTCTTCCGGGTCTCAGGGGCTGCCTGCGGCCCTGCCTGTGCCCTGCACTCATCCTGGTACACCCAGGGCCCACTGCTCCGCCACTTTTGGGGGTCAGGCTGGGCCCCTGCCCCAGGCTCCTGGGTCTCTCCCGGGGGTTCTTTTATTCCTAGCTTCTCTTGTGGGGCCTCACTCCTAGCCACCAAGGCCCAGCCTGGCACTGGGGGCAATGGTGAGTGTTGGGCAGCTGGGATGGAGGCCTCCAAGAGGTCCTGATCGTGACCCACGCCCAGGCCAGGCTGCCCCACCCAGGCCCTAGGTGCTGTCCCTAGGGCCACCTGAGCCCCATGAGGCCTGGGGCACTGGGTCCTTGGCCCAGGCTCTGAGGGCTGCAGACAAGGGGAGACTGTCTAGGTGGGGTCTGTTCTGGGGGAGGCATCCTTTCAGGCTTCCCGACAGCCCCTGCCGCTGTGCCTCTGCTGCCCGGGGCGTGCCAAGGGTGCCATGTCTGGCTTCCTGCGCTGGCTTTCTGCAGGGCTGCTTCAGAGGGAGGGAAGGAGAGTGGGTGCTGCCAGGGTAGAGGGAGAGGAGTGGTGGTGGGAGGTCGGGAGGCCTGCCAGGCCTGCAGGATTTTGTGTGCGCACGTGCTCGTACGCATGGAGCTGGAGTGTGCTAGATATGCCGTGACAAGAGGCGTGGGTGTCACATGGGTGCATGGCTCCGGCAAGCCAAATCCCTTCCAGCTCTTCCCCTCCTCGCATCCAGTGTCTTCCTCAAGCAAAATCAGTGATGCCGGGTGTTAGGGACCATTGCTCGGGAGGTGGAGAACGGGCGTGCGCGTACACACACACACACACACACACCCACCCCTCTTTGGAGGCTGGCTCAATAGGAGGAAGTGACTGAGTCTTTGGAGGGAGTTAGGCCTCCTGAAAGACCAAGACAGGGAGAGGAAGCCTGGGAGGCCAGGCTGTCCTGGGGAGGGCGCCCTGCCTTGATTTTGGCTCTTACACCAGGCTTAAGGCTTCTCCAGCTGGCCCCGAGCACCCCAGCTCTTCTCTGGACCCCACACAGCTTCTCCTCTTGGGGAGCTCTTGGTTCTTCCTGCGGAAGCCGCCGAGGCGGGCCCTCCCACAGGCCTTCCTGTTTATGCGTCTGTGTACCCGGGAGCGTGGCCTCACATGGCCCACGGCCTTTTCCTGTCCTGTCTCCATCTGATGCCCTTGCCCTGGATGGGGAAACTGAGGCCAGAGAGGAGGAAGTGCTGGCTGGCGCAGCGTCACTCAGAAGGCCTGATGGGTCAGAGACCAGCGGGACCTAGAACCTTGCCCCTGTCTGGGCCCCTTTCTCCCCTGCTGAGACTTGGGAACCCTGTGAGGCCTGGGCCACTGGGCTACAGGAGAGGGTCCTTGGCCTTCGGGCTGGGCAGCTGTGCCTGACAGAACCAGGGCAGCAGAGGCAGGCAAGAACAACCCCTGTGTCCGAAGCTCAATCCCAGCTGTGAATCAGGTGGTGGGGTGGGAGTGGGGTGCTGGCAGCTACGGGCTGCAGATCAGGCGAGTTGCTTGTTCCACCCTCATGGCAAGCCGCAGAGGTCAACTGTGACGCCCGTGACGTTCCCACCTCACAGTGCAAACACCGAGCAGGTTCAGCTGAGGTGGGAGATGAAGCCACTCAGCGGGACCCAAGGGGCGAGGGGCAGACTCCAGAAGTCTTGTCTTTAAAGTTGAAAGAAGGAAGGATGCTGAGATGGAGGAGGAGGTGGAAGGACAGGGAGGTCCTCGCTCGCCACCCCATGTCTCTTTCACCCTTTGGCTCACTTCTCTCTGTGACCTTGGCCAAGGCCCTCCCCTTTCGGCCTACAGTTTCCTCATCTCCATGGGGCGGGAGTGTCTGGACCGGGCCTGAGCTGGTTAACTGCAGCACTGGGCGCCCCTCCGGCTGGTTAAGGGCGGCTGGGTAGCAGGTGGGCCTTGTGGCAGGGGCCGGGGACTCGTGTGCCGGCCTTTGTCCTGGGCGAGGGGGTGGGCTGGGGGAGGCGGGTTTTGCACTCAAGGGGAGCCTTTCTCCTCCCCTTGTGGGCAGGGGGCAGGGGCGGGGACGGGATGGCCGGGTGGCCGGGGGAGAGGTGGCAGCGGCCCCACAACTCCCCTCCTCCACAGCAGATGGTCCCCGGCCACCCCTCCCCTACCCCAGCAGGCTGCGTGTCCTTTTGTTTCCAGCGGCCGCCTGTGAAGTTTCCACCATTGTCAGGCCCTCTCCTTAAACAAATCAAATGCAGCCTTCAGCTCTGAGGAAACTCTGCCCAGTGCTCTGGGCCAACCTCAGGATTCCCGGGGACTGAAAGCACCAGCCTCGCTGCCCTCTCCCATGCCCCCACCCCTCTGGACCTGGACTCCCCTTCTCGGCTCCCTCCCTCCCTCTGCTCATGGCTGCTTTATTCTCCTGCTTTTTTTTTTGAGACAGAGTCTCACTCTGTTGCCCAGGCTGGAGTGCAGAGGCACGATCCTAGCTCACTGGAATCTCCGCCTCCTGGTTTCAAGTGATCCTCAGCTTCCTGAGTAGCTGGGATTACAGGCAGGCACCACCACACCAGGCTAATTTTTCTATTTTTAGTAGAGATGGGGTTTCATCATGTTGGTCAGGCTGGTCTTGAACTCCTGGCCTCATGATCCACCTGCCTCAGCCTCCCAAAGTGCCTATTGTCCTGCTTTATTTGGGCTTACTCGGTCTTCACTGGGAAACGTTCCTCAGCCCATTTGGCCCATGCTCCAAACTAGAGCGCTCCGCTATCTGGTGCCTGTTTGGTGGCAAAAGTTTGCTGGGGGCAGGGTAGGAAAGGGCTGGCTCCTTTTATGGGATCCCTTGGGGCTGTGTCGAAAACAGACGGGGTGGTGGCAGAACAGAGCAGGGATGCCAGGGAGGAGAGACTGCAGCAAGGCAGGTAGCAGGTGACGACAGTGGTGGGGCTCTGGGTGGCTGGGTGGGCTGGAGGGACAAGAAGCAATCTAGGTGATTTGGAGGCTGGTGAGTAGAGTCGCTGACAGGCTTGGGGAAGGTGTGAGAGGAAGAGAGGAGGGGCGGGGACTCCGAGGTTTTGGGTCCCAATCAGTGAGAGGGAGGATTTTGGAGAGCCTGGGGCTCATTCTTGATGCATTAAGACATCGTGGAGATGTGGTGGCTGGGGGGATCTGACGGTTTGGAGCTCAGGGAGAGGCTAGGGCTTGCGGTGTACACGAGTCTCCAGCTCCCTGATGGTGGTTAAAGCCGAGAGGCTGCATGGCATCACCAAGGGAGTGGGCTTCGTGAAGAAGCAGACCAGGGCCTAGGCTCAGACCAGTGACATTTCTCCCCGAGGAAATCCAGAGACCTCCAGCATTAGCTAAATCTGACAGTGAGACAGACCCCAGGGAGAGGCTCAGAAGGAGATGCTGCCCGGGCCTCCCCGAGGATAACCAGGTGTTGGGACTAGGAGACAGATGGGTACCTTTATGAAATCTAAAGACCTAAGGTGGATTTAGCAGTACATCAAGAAGAGAGAGCTTGATTGAATAAAGGCCATGAAGCAGGCACACACTGCCCGTCACCCTCCTCAAACGTCGCATAAAAGTATCTTGCCAATAAGCCACTACACACTGATATAGAGGGGATAAGTCGTAACACGGTAAGTGTACTGGGAAGTACGCTTGGACGAATCAAAGTGTAGCTTAAATTAAAGCATCCGGCTTACACCCGGAAGATCTCACCAATAACTGATCACTCTGAGCTAGCTCTAGCTCCAACCTCATAACTATATTATTTAACTACAATAATTAAATCATTTACCTATTAAAAAAGTATAGGCGATAGAAATTATATTTAGGTGCAATAGATATAGTACTGTAAGGGAAAGGCAAAAGCCTAATAAAGCATAAAAAAGCAAAGACAAACCCTTCTACCTTCTGCATAATGAATTAACTAGAAATAGCTTTGTGTAGAGAGCTTCAACAACGTCCCCGAAACCAAGTGAGCTACCCAAGGACAGCTAAAAGAGTGCACCTGTCTATGTGGCAAAATAGTGGGAAATTCTATGGGTAGTGGCGACAACCTATTGAGCCTGGTGATAGCTGGTTGTCCAAGACAGAATCTTAGTTCAACCTTCAATTTACTTACAGAACTATTTAATCCTCCTGTAAATCTAATCATTAGTCTAAAGAGGGACAGCTCTTTAGACCCTAGGAAATAACCTTTTATAGAGAGTAAAACATTTCACTACCATAGTTGACCTAAAAGCAGCCACCAATTAAGAAAGCGTTTAAGCTCAATGCTCAATTACTCTTAATCCTATTCATTTTACTGAACTCCTAAAACACACTGGACTAATCTATTACTTAATAGAAGCAACAATGTTAGCATAAGTAACGTGAAATTATTCTCGCCGCATAAGCTTATATCAGACGAAACAACTACTGTTAGTTAACAGCCCAATCGTTATAACCTACAGTTTAATCTATCACCCAAACTGTTAACCCAACACAGGCATGCCTCCAGGAAAGATTAAAAAAAGTAAAAGGAATTCAGCAAACTTTACCCCTGCCTGTTTACCAAAAACATTACCTCTAGCGTCACCAGTACTAGAGGCACATGCGCAGTGACACATGTTTAACGGCCGTGGTACCCTGACCGTGCAAAGGTAGCATAATCACTTGTTCTCCAAATAGGGACATGTATGAATGGCCACACGAGGGTTTAACTGTCTCTTACTTTTAATCAGTGAAATTGACCTATCCGTGAAGAGGTGGATATACCTAAATAAGATGAGAAGACCCTATGGAGCTTCAATTTAATAATACAAACGAGTATCTTAAAAACCCACAGGCACTAACCCACCATCTACGTATTATAAATTTCGGTTGGGGTGACCTTGGAGTATAACGCAGCCCCCTAAAAACATATACCAAGACGTTACTAGTCTAAGTAAATCTACATTTATTGACCCAATAACTTATCAATGGACTAAGTTACCCTAGGGATAACAGCGCAATCCTATTCCAGAGTCCACATCGACAATAAGGTTTATGACCTCGATGTTGGATCAGGACATCCTAATGGTGCCCCCGCTATTAAAGGTTCATTTGTCCGGACCGGCGCGGTGGCTCACGCCTGTAATCCCAGCACTTTGGGAGGCCGAGGTGGGTGAATCATGAGGTCAAGAGATCGAGACCATCCTGGTCAACATGGTGAAACCCCGTCTCTACTAAAAATACAAAAATTAGCTGGGCATGGTAGTGCATGCCTGTAGTCCCAGCTACTTGGGAGGCTGAGGCAGGAGAATTGCTTGAACCCAGGAGGCGGAGGTTGCGGTGAGCCGAGATCATGCCATTGCACTCCAGCCTGGGTAACAAGAGCAAAACTCCGTCTCAAAAAAAAAAAAAAAAAAAGGTTTATTTGTCCAACGATTAAAGTCTTACGTGATCCGAGTTCAGACCGGAGAAATCCAGGTTGGTTTCTATCTATTAAATATTTCTCTCAGTATGAAAGGACAAGAGAAAGAGAACCTACTTCACAAAGCGCCCTCACAAATCAGATGATTATCTTAATCTTATAAATTATTACTTTTTCCCCCAAGAACAGGGCTCATTAAGATGGCAGAGCCCAGCAACTGCATAAAACTTGAAACTTTACAACCAGAGCTTCGGTTCCTCCTCTTAACAGCGTGTTTATAACTAATTTACTCCTACCAGTTATTCCTGCTCTAGTCGCTATAGCATTCTTGACACTCGTAGAACGAAAAGTCTTAGGCTATATACAACTTCGTAAAGGCCCTAACACTGTAGGCCCCTACGGAACACTTCAACCAATTGCTGATGCAATAAAACTTTTCACAGAAGAACCTCTACTACCCACCACATCCGCTACAACCCTGTACGTAACCGCCCCAACCTTAGCCCTCTCCATCGCTCTTCTCCTGTGAACCCCTCTCCCCATACCTTACCCTTTAATTAACTTGAACCTAGGCCTTTTATTTATACTAGCAACATCAAGTCTAGCTGTTTACTCAATCTTGTGATCCGGATGAGCATCCAACTCAAACTGCGCACTAATCAGCGCATCATGAGCTGTAGCCCAGACAATCTCATATGAAGTCACCCCAGCTATTATTCCATTGTCAACCCTACTCATAAGTGGCTCATTTAATTTACATTCACTTCTTACAACACAAGAGCACTCCTGACTTCTACTACCATCATGACTCCTAGCCATAATATGATTTATGCCCACATGAGCAGAAACCAACCGAGCTCCCTTTGATCTAACAGAAGGCGAATCAGAACTAGTTTCAGGGTTTAGCATTGAATATGCTGCGGGCTCATTCGCTCTGTTCTTTATAGCAGAATACATAAATATCATGATCACAAATGCCCTAACTATTACTATCTTTTTAGCAACACCTTACACTACAGCTATACCAGAACTCTATACAATAAATTTTATCGCTAAAACCCTCCTCTTAACCACCCTATTTTTATGAATTCGAACAGCATACCCTCGATTCCGCTATGACCAACTAATACACCTCCTATGAAAAAATTTTTTACCACTTACACTAGCACTATGTATATATTTCAATACCCATCCTAACATCTGGCATCCTGCTCCAAACATAAGAAATATGCCTGACAAAAGAATTACTTTGATAGGATAAATCATAGAGGTTTAAATCCTCTTATTTCTAGAACTATGGGAATTGAACCCATACCTAAGAACTCAAAACTCTCCATGCTACCTATTACACCATATTCTAAGTAAGGTCAGCTAAGTAAGCTATTGGGCCCATACCCCGAAAATGTTGTTCAATCCCTCCTGTACTAATTAATCCTTTAGCCCACCGAATTATTTCCCTTACAATTTTAACCGGAACTGTAATCACAATACTAAGCTCACACTGATTCCTCATCTGAATAGGCTTAGAACTAAATATACCAGCTATTGTACCAATACTAGTCAAAAACACAAGCCCCCGCTCCACGGAAGCAGCCACTAAATACTTTTTTTTTTTTTTTTTTTTTTTTGAGACGGAGTTTCACTCTTGTTACCCAGGCTGGAGTGCAATGGCGCGATCTCGGCTCACCGCAACCTCCACCTCCCGGGTTCAGGCAATTCTCCTGCCTCAGCCTCCTGAGTCACTTGGATTACAGGCACGCGCCACCATGGCCAGCTAATGTTTTGTATTTTTAGTAGAGACGGGGTTTCACCATGTTGACCAGGATGGTCTCGATCTCTTGACCTCGTGATCCACCCGCCTCAACCTCCCAAAGTGCTGGGGTTACAGGCTTGAGCCACCGTGCCCGGCAATACTTTTTAATACAGGCGACCGCATCCATAATCCTCATAACTATCCTCCTCAACAATCTATTCTCTGGACAATGAACAGTTAACCCATCTCTAAACCAAATTTTATCTACAGCAATACTAGTAGCCCTAGCAATAAAACTAGGAATAGCTCCCCTTCACTTCTGACTCCCAGAAGTAACCCAAGGCATTCCCCTAATGCCCGCCTTACCCATCCTTACATGACAAAAACTAGCCCCTGTATCATTCATACTCCAAATCTTCCCATCAATCAATATAAACACCTCTTAACAGTCTCAATTTTATCAATTATATTAGGCAGTTGAGGAGGACTTAACCAAACACAACTACGCAAAATCTTAGCTTACTCCTCAATCTCTTATAGGATGAATAATGGCAGTACTATATTATGACCCAAGTATTACCATTCTAAGCCTACTCATTTATCTCTTAACAATCTCTATATTCATAATATTTTACTTAAACTCAAACGTAACAACCCTATCACTACCACATACCTGAAACAAACTTACATGAATAATACCCCTAATTCCACTAATAATACTATCTTTAGGAGGCTTTCCCCCAATGAGCTATCATACAAGAACTTACAAAAAATAATAATCTTCTTATCCCCCTTACTATGGCCATCCTAACACTAATAAACTTACGTTTTTATATGCGCCTAACATACTCCATTTCAATAACAATATTTCCCACATCTAATAATACAAAAATTGACAACTCAAATACATAAACCCAATACCATTTCTCCCCACCTTATCATTTCTTCCGCCTTTCTCCTGCCCACAACCCCATAAATTTAATAAACTAGAAATTTAGGTTAACCAGGCCAAGAGCCTTCAAAGCCCTTAGTAAGTAAATTGTACTTCATTTCTACGCTACTGTAAGGACTGCAAAACTTTATTTTGCATCAACAACGCAAATCAGCTACTTTAATTAAGCTAAGCCCTTTCTAGTTTGATGGGATTTTAACCCACAAAAATTTAGTTAACAGCTAAACAACTTCATCAACTGGCTTCAATCTACTTCTCCCACCATATGGGGGAAAAAAGGTGGGAGAAGCCCGGGCAGGGTTGAAGCTGCTTCTTTGAATTTGCAATTCAATATGATATATCACCTCGGAACTGGTAAAAAAGAGGATATTCCCCTGTCTTTAGATTTACAGTCTAATGCTTACAGAGCCATTTTATCCTTCTCTACCTATGCTCACAAATCGCTATTTTCAACTAACCATAAAGATATCGGAACACTATACCCATTATTTGGTGCATGAGCAGGAGCAGTAGGAACAGCCCTGAGCTTCCTAATTCGAGCAGAACTGGGTCAACCAGGAAGTCTAATAGAAGATGACCATGTTTATAATGTTAATGCTACCTCCCACGCATTCATTATAATCTTCTTTATAGTTACACCAATCATAATCGGGGGCTTTGGAAACTGACTTCTTCCTCTAATGATTGATGCTCCCGATATAGCATTTCCCCGAATAAATAATATAAGCTTCTGACTTCTTCCCCCATCACTTCTTCTCGACTTGCATCCTCAACACTGGAAGCTGGCGCTGGAACTGGCTGAACACCTTATCTGCCCCTAGCAGGAAATATGTCGCATCCAGGAGCCTCTGTGGACCTCACTATTTTTTCGCTTCACTTAGCAGGCATTTCCTCTTAGGGGCCATTAATTTTATCACGATTATCAATATAAAACCTCCAGCCATAACTCAGTATCAAACACCCCTTTTCGTTTGGTATTACAGCAGTTCTGCTGCTGCTCTCCCTCCCAGTTCTAGCTGCTGGAATCACTATATTATAGCTGATCGCAACCTTAATACCACTTTCTTTGACCTTGCTGGTGGTGGGGATCCCATTCTGTATCAACACCTGTTTTGATTTTTTGGGCATCCTCATCCTACTAGGCTTTGGAATAATTTCACATATTGTAACACATTACTCCAACAAAAAAGAACCATTTGGATACATGGGAATAGCATGAGCTATAATATCTATTGGCTTCCTAGGATTTATCGTATGGGCCCCTCACATATTCACAGTAGGGATAGATGTGGATACACATGCATATTTTACATCAGCTACTGTAATTATTGGTATCCCCACTGGAGTAAAAGTCTTTAGCTGATTAGCTATGCTGCATGGCGGTAATATTAAACGATCTCCCGCAATATTCTGAGCCCTGGGCTTTATTCTCCTTTTCACCATAGGTGTGTTAACAGGAATCGTACTAGCCAACTCATCATTAGACGTTGTCTTACATGACATATACTATGTAGTAGCTCATTTCCATTACGTCCTATCCATAGGAGCAGTATTTGCTATCATAGGGGGCTTTATTCACTGATTCCCCTTATTCTCGGGTTATACACTTGACCAGACCTATGCTAAAATTCACTTTACCACTGTATTTGTAGGCGTAAATTTAATTTTCTTTCCACAACATTTTCTTGGCTTATCTGGAATACCCCGACGATACTCTGATTATCCTGATGCATATACTACATGAAATATCGTCTCATCTGTAGGCTCATTCATTTCATTAACAGCAGTGATTCTAATAATTTTCATAATTTGAGAAGTCTTCTCCTCAAAACAAAAAGTTTCAACTATCGAGCAGCTATCTACCAATCTAGAATGACTCTATGGCTGCCCTCCTTAACACACATTTAAAGAGTCTACCTACATAAAATCTTTAAGCGAAAAAGGAAGGATCTGAGCCCCCAAAAACTGGTTTCAAGCCTATCCCATAGACCCCATGACTTTTTCAATGAGATATTAGTAAAATAATTACATAAATTTGTCAAAGTTAAATTATGGACCAAACTCTACATATCTTAATGGCTCACTCAGCCCAACTAGGTCTCCAAAACTCTACATCCCCCATTATAGAACTAATTGCTTTTCATGATCACACTCTCATAATTATTTTCCTAATTAGCTCTCTAGTCCTTTATGTTATTTCCCTAATGCTTACTACAAAGCTAACCCATACCAGCACCATAAACGCTCAAGAAATGGAAATAATCTGAGCTATCCTACCCGCCATCATTCTTATTGTAATTGCCCTCCCATCCCTACGTATCCTGTACGTAACAGACAAGCTTAATAAACTCTACTTAACCTTTAAGGCAACTGGTCACCAATGATACTGAAGCTACGAATACTCAGACTATGAAGACTTGGCTTTTGATTCTTATATTATACCAACTTATTTTCTTGAACCCGGCAAATTTCGACCTCTTGAAGTAGATAAGTGAACAACCTTGCCAATAGAAGCAGATATTCGTATGCTAATTTCATCAGAAGACGTCTTACACTCATGAGCTGTCCCATCACTAGGCGTTAAAACAGATGCAATCCCCGGACGTTTAAATCAAGCTATACTAGCCTCTATATGACCAGGCCTATTTTATGGGCAATGCTCAGAAATGTGCAGATCAAATCATAGCTTTATACCCATCGTTCTAGAATTCCTATATTTCAAAGACTTTGAAGTCTGAGCCTCATATCTATACATTGTATCACTGTAAAGCTACTAAGCATTAACCTTTTAAGTTAAAGATTGAGAGAACCTCTCTCTACAGTGAATGCCCCAACTAGATATTTCAACATGACCAGTGGTGATCTGATCAATAGTTGTAGCCCTATTCTATTCAATTAAAAATACTGAATTTTACCTTCCACACCACCCCATTATCAAAGTTAATTAAAGCACAAAAACAAAACAACTTGAGAACGAAAATGAATGAAAATCTATTCACCTCTTTCAATATCCCAACAATCTTAGGAATTCCCTAGCAATATTATTTTATTTCCTACGACATTGATTATGCCTTCTAATAACCTAATCAACAACCGGCTTTCCTCGCTCCAACAATGATTAATTCAACTTCCACTAAAACAAGTAACAACAGTTCATAATATTAAAAGATGAACTCAATCCCTTATACTCTTGGCACTAATTACCTTTATCACCTTAGATAACCTCCTTGGACTTACACCCTACGCATTTACATCAACTACTCAACTATCAATAAATTTAGGCATAGCAATTCCCCTATGAGCAGCCGCTGTACTCACAGGATTTCGATTTAAAACAAAAGCATCTCTAGCCCATCTTACCCCAAGGAACGCCTATCCCACTTATTCCCATGCTAATCATCATCCAAACAATCTGCCTTTTTATTCAACCAGTAGCACTAGCCGTACGATTAACAGCTAACATCACAGCAGGTCACCTACTAATGCACCTACTCGGAGGAACCACATTAACTCTACTAACTCTTGGAGGTAGATAGACGGCTTGGAGGGAGGTCAGGGATAGGCCACATGTGTGGCCCCAGTGGGGGCTGAGTCTGGAGGCTTTAAACATTAGGTGGGACACTTGGAAGGGGTCCAGAATTGTCCCGAGTCCTGGGCAGGGCAGTCCCAGGGCCAGGGACGCCCTCAAAGGCCCTTGGGTGCTCACTGGGTGTGAGAGGACCCACTTGGGCAGCCGAGAAGCTCTCCCCATGCTGGGCTGGGCCTGGAACGGGAAGGACAGCAGTCCCCAGCCTGGCTGGTCTTTGTGGTGTCCACGGGCTGCCTCTGCCTCTCATTCAGAGTCTGGGTTTGGTTTATGTAGGGCGCTGAGCAGCTTTAGCTGCCTGGGAGGCGGCAGGGAGAGGTCCGAGGCCTGTGGGTTTGAATCTCAGCCCGGCACTTGCCAACTCTGGTCTGTCACTCAGCCTTTTTGTCATCTGGGAAGGGAACAGGTGACACCTGCCTTGTGAGGTTTGAGGGTCGCTAGGGACAGAGCATTTGGAAGCTCTTGGTGGGGCGCTGTCCAATCTGGGGGAGCTGGATTGGGTTGGGGGAGCATCTCTGAGATGGCTGGCACAGGAGGTTTGTGTGGCTGTGAAGGCGTGACGTCTCCCTAGTGGCACGGTGCCCCTGGGTGTGGGTGTGGCTCTGTTCACATAGAGTTTGTGTCCTGATAATGAGTTTAGGGTTGTGTTATGTAATTGTGGAGGGGCTGAGTGTAGCTGTGACTGTATGTGTGTGTGTATGTGTGTGTATGTATGTGTGCGCGCGTACCTATGTGCATGATACAAGAGGGTGAGATGCTGCCCAGGTGTGTGGCTATGGTTGGGTCCCTGTGGTGCCGCTCTAGAAAGGAGGTGAGTGTATGTGTGTGTATGTATATGTGTATGTGTGTGTGTATGTATATGTATGTTTGCGCGCACGCACTCACGCGCGTGATAGCAGAGGGCGAGATGCTGCCCAGGTGTGTGGCTATGGTTGGGTACCTGTGGTGCCGCTCTGGAAAGGAGGCAAGTGTATGTGTGTATACGGTGGCCTGCGTGCACCCTGAAGTTGTGTGTCTACAAAAGCTGGATTGTGTGTTGTATATGTTGTCCTAAAGGAGCGTGCGACCAGGAGAGGGGTGTGTCTGTCACTGAGGGAGTACAAAGTCCACCTGGGGCCCGGTGGTGGTGGGCTGTGGATTGGTTTGGTGCTTCCCTCGGCCAACGGGAATCCTGACCCCTTCTCCTCCTTCCTAGACGTTCATATTCACCGACAGCCCAGACGAAGGCCTCCGGGAGAGACTGGGTAACTCTGCCTGGCCTGGGTGGGGTGGGGGACTTCAGCTGTTGCCCAGGAAAGCTGGGGGAGGGGGGCTGTGTCCTGGCCTGAGGGTTCCCAGGAAGTGGGCTGCCCACCTTTGGCATGTGGGGATTCCCCTTTGCCCAGGAGGGAAGTGGGCATCTTCCCTGGAAACCTGTGTGGGCGTGGGTGTGGGGAAGCACTGTGCTGGACAAGGCCTGGACACCTGAGTCCCAGCCCAACCTGCTGTCCAGTAGCTCTGTGGTCCCGGGCAGGTCTGCCCTCCCTGGGCCTCAGTGTCACCATGTGTAAAATGGGAGTGGGTGGGCCAATCCAGACTTCCTGCAGCCCGGCCTTGCTCTGTATTTTGTGTTCCGGGCTGTGAAGTGGGAGCTGGGCAGGGTCCCCTGACTCCTCCTCACTTCTCCAGGGTCTCACCTTGTGGTCACCAACTGCTCTGCAGAACACAGTCACCCAGCTCTGTCCTGCAAGATGGCTGCCGAGTTCGACACCTTCTTGGCCAGTGGGCGTAGGTGAGTGTTCCTGGGTCTCTGGGGATAGGTGTGGTCTGGGACCAGTGAAAATAACCCCTGGGCCTCCTGGGGTCTGACTTCAGCCCCCACTCCCCTAGCAGGCAGTGGGCAGATGGCTGGGAAGTCCAGCTGGGTTCCAGTCCTGCCATTCAGGATTGGCTATGTGACCTTGGGCAAATGACTTTTTTTTTTTTTCTTGAGACAGAGTTTTGCTCTTCTCACCCAGGCTGGAATGCAATGGTGGGATCTCAGCTCACTGCAACCTCTGCCTCCTGGATTCAAGTGATTCTCCTGCCTCAGCCTTCCGAGTAGCTGGGATTACAGGCGCACCCCACCATGCCTGGCTAAGTTTTGCAATTTTGGTAGAGACGGAGATTCACCATGTTGGCCAGGCTAGTCTCGAACTCCTGACCTCAGGTGATTCAGCGGCCTCGGCCGCCCAAAGTGCTGGGATTACAGGTGTGAGCCACTGCGCCCGGCCAGGGCCAGTGTCTTAGCCTCTCAGTGTTGGCCCTCATCTGTGAAATGGACACCATCCTCAAAATCTTATACAATATGCAACTTGGCACCAAACAGATGCCTTAAATGCCAGCCTCCCCCACCCCTACCCTGAACTCTGTCACTGTTGGCCGACTGTAGGGGTGCCTGGGGACTCTGGCTTGGAGCCCCCCCAACCAACAAGTTCACTGTCCCCGTTTCATCCCTAACAGGTGGTTCTGCCATGTGGATGATGACAATTACGTGAACCCAAGGGCACTGCTGCAGCTGCTGAGAGCCTTCCCGCTGGCCCGAGACGTCTACGTGGGAAGGCCCAGCCTGAACCGTCCCATCCACGCATCGGAGCCACAGCCCCACAACCGCACGGTGGGTCCCTCTCTTCCTCCTTTGCCCCTTGGCCCACTGGTCCCAGGGTGGGGCTGGTCCCGGAGGTGAGGATGTGCTAGAGAGGTAAGAGGGGTTCTGAGTTTTAGGTTTGGCTCCATGTCTGTGGGTTTGGGCTGGTGGCTTCCTCTGTGAAATGAGAGACTGAGCTTATGCAGTTGTGGCACAGAGACAGTACATAGTGAGGCCTCTGTCCCCCAGGAGCCATGGCTTGTCCTGGTCACTCAGGGAGCGCCCAGGTGAGCTGAGGCTGTGTAACTCTGCAGCAGGGCTCCCAGTCACCTGGTGTCACCACGTAGGTGTGGAGGCTGTTAAAATGCTGGAGTGGCCGAGTGCAGTGGCTCAAGCCTGTTGTCTGAGCACTTTGGGTGGCTGAAGTGGGTGGATCATCTGAGGTCAGGAGTTTGAGACCAGTCTGAACAATATGGTGAAACCCTGCCTCTACTAAAAATACAAAAATTAGCCAGGTGTGATGGTGTGCGCCTGTAATCCCAGCAACTTGGGAGGCTGAGGCAGGAGAATCGCTTGAACCGGGGAGGCGGAGGTTGCAGTGAACTGAGATCGCGCTGCTGCACTCTAGCCTGGGCTAGACTTCATCTCAAAAAAGAAAAAAAAAAAAAATTGCTGGAATACTGTGGGCTGGGTGATGGATGCTGCTGCCTGAGCCCCAGAACCCTTCCCCGCCTTGGGCACCCTCTCTCTCCAGACACCTCCACTAGCCTGTGACTGAAGAGTTGACACCTGGCACAACAGGGAACTCCGTACCAGCCTCAGTTCCAGATTTGGATGGACACTGATTCGGGTTGCCAGATTTAGAAAACAAATAAATAGGGCCAGGCGCAGTGGCTCACGCCTGTAATCCCAGCACTTTGGGAGGCTGAGGCGGGCAGATCACAAGGTCAAGAGATCGAGATAATCCTGGCCAACATGGTGAAACCCCATCTCTACTAAAAATACAAAAATTAGCTGGGCGTGGTGGCGCGCACCTGTAGTCCCAGAGTTACTCGGGAGGCTGAGGCAGGAGAATCCCTTGAATCCAAGAGGCGGAGGTTGCAGTGAGCCGAGATTGCCCCACTGCACTCCAGCCTGGCGACAGAGTGAGACTCCATCTCAAAAAAAAAAAACAAAAACAAAAAAAACAAATAAATGAAAAACCACTACATCCAGTGAAACTTGACTTTCAGATAAATAATGAGGAATTTCTTAGTGTAACTCTGTCCCAAATATTGCATGGTTCTCTCCCTGTCCCCAGGACCTACTGGGTATCAGGTGTTAGAGCGGTCCAGGCCCTAGGCCTCTGGAAACGGTCGGGAAGTCCCTCTCTAGAGACTGTGCCTGGTGCAGGAGCTGGGCACACAGCGGGGCTCACCCTCCCTCCCCAGGTCACCATCTGCTTCATTAGGAAAACCAAGAGCAGAAAATACAAAGCCTTAATTATCAGTAGCTAATCAGCCTCTGAGCCTTAATTAAATCCTTCTGGGCCTCAGGGCTCTGTGTGTGAGCGATTCCAGGGGAGCCAGGGAGTCCCCCAGGCTCCCACACCACTGCACCGCTGGCAACTCACCTCTGCCTAGGCAGTTTGCCTCTGGGGTGGAGAACTGCATGCTGGAGCCTGACTCTCTGGGTGTACCTGGCAGCCCTGCCACCTCCTGGCTGTGTGACCTTGCTTGAGGTCACCTCACCTCTCTGTGCCTCAGTTTCCTAATCTGTGAAATGGGTAATAACAACCCCTACTTATAGACTGGTTGTGAATGTAGAACAAAAAAGTAAATGAGGTCATCTATCCAAGTCCTTGGAATGGACCTGGCAGGAAGTCAGCCCTAGAAAGTGTTAGTGATCCGAGGCCGGATGCCGTGGCTCAGGCCTGTAATCCCAGCACTCTGGGAGGCCAAGGCAGGTGGATCACCTGAGGTCAGGATTTCGAGACCAGTCTGGCTAACATATAGAAAAATCCCATCTCTACTAAAAATACAAAAATTATCTGGGCGTGGTGGTACTCGCCTATAGCTACTTGGGAAGCTGAGGCAGGAGAATCGCTTGAACCCAGGAGGTGGAGGTTGCTGCAGTGAGCTGAGATGGTGCCATTGCACTCCAGCCTGGGTGACAGAGCAAGACTCTGACTCTCAAAAAAAAAAAAAAAATAGAAAAATAAAGTTCTAGTGATCGGTATTGGGCACAGCCCGGCCTTCCTTTCCCAGCCTTGTCTCTCCTGTGCGCACCCAAGCCCCGCACACCCAGGCCCACCTCTGTGGCCCAGGAGGGTAGGTGCTGTGTTTGGCAGCCCCTCCCAAGCCACATGGAGTGAGGTAGAGACCTTTCTCAGGGGAAAGGGCATGGTGGCCGGGTGAGTACAACACGTGCCCTTTAACCGGAATCCAGCTGGACCTGGGTCTGATCAGCGACCTCACCACTCATAATTAGCTATGTGACTTCGGGCCTCTGTTTTCTTATCTATAAAATGGCACAATAATGCCACGATGTAGCAAGACTCTAGTGAGAGTCAAAATAAAGAGGTTTTGAGCCATGCTGGTTGGGGGTGTCCCTTTCCCCGCCAACTCTCGCCAGGCTCACTCTGCCCCTTCGCCCTCCTCTCCCTCAGAGGCTGGTACAGTTCTGGTTCGCCACCGGGGGTGCTGGCTTCTGCATCAGTCGCAAACTGGCTTTGAAGATGGCTCCATGGGCAAGGTAAGCAGAGACCCAGGTGTGGGCAGGAAGGCGGGGAGGGGCTAGCCGCTGGGGTACAGGAGGGCCTTTGCAGCAGGAAGGGCTTTAAGTGAGCTCAGGAGAAACCGCTCCACATGTGTCAGAGCAGCAGTTAGTGGTGAGCAAGCCACCTGCCACCTGCCCTCAGGGGCTGCACTGAGTGCACACTGCCACACACAGGCAAGTCATGTCATCTCCAAGAGCCTTCATCCCCGCCATCTGCATGTGGACCTGATCATACAATGGCCAATGGTGTGGTAACGGTTAAATGAGAAATGTCGGGACTGGGCCCTGGTAGTTGCTATTTGCAGCCCTCTTCTGACTGGTCAGTGCCATAGGGGAGGTGAAGGTCAAATGTAAGGGCCTTCAGAGGAGGGAGAAGGGCCTTCTGATTGAGGGCAGAAGGGAAGGCTTCCAGGAAGAGGTGGTGCATCAGCACCGCTTGCACTGCAGCCTGGGCGGTAGAGCAAGATTGTCTCGGGGGTGGGGGTGGTGGGGATGGGGGGGGAAGGCCAGGTGCAGTGGCTCACATCTGTAATCCCAGCACTTTGGGAGGCCAAAGCGGGTGAATCACTTGAGGTCAGGAGTTCAAGACCAGCCTGGCCAACATGGTGAAACCCTGTCTCTACTAAAAATACAAAAATTATCTGGCCATGGTGGCGTATGCCTGTAGTCCCAGCTACTGGGGAGGCTGAGACGGGAGAATCACTCGAACCTGGGAGGCAGAGGTTGCAGTGAGCTGAGATTGCACCACTGCACTCCAGCCTGGGCAACAGAGGGAGAATCTGTCTCAAAAAAACCAAAACAAAATAAGAAAACAAACCAAAAAAAGCTGCCATCTCCTCCAGGAAGCCTGCCTGATTCTCTCTATACCCCCAGGCAGTGTGGACTGAGCACCACTCTCTTACTCTGAAAGACTTCCTCCCTGCTCTGTCTCCCTCCAGAATGGGGGCTGCTGTTAAGGGCAGGAAGCACTTCTCATCTCTGTATCTTCAGCCCTAGCATGGTCTCTGGTACCAGGTAGGTTCTCAAGCTCAACCATGAATAAATGAGTGAATAAATGAATGACCAGACAGGGAAAGAAGGAAGGCTACATTTGTAAAGGGCATCGCCTTCCTATTCCTCCGTTTAATCTTCACAACAACCCTGTGAAAACAGGGCCGTTAAGCATCCCCATTTCACAGAAGAGGAGACTGAGGCTGAGGCTCCCTGAGGTTCCTGACTTGCTCAAGGTCATATAGTATCTGGGAGGCAGGCGCTCTGCTCTGCCAGCTTGTGCCAGTGGAGGGCCTTCTCAGGGTGGGGGCTCTGGATGTGGAGGACCTGTGCCAGTGTCTACAGTCTGGCTCTGTCCCTCAGCGGCTCCCGTTTCATGGACACATCTGCTCTCATCCGGCTGCCTGATGACTGCACTGTGGGCTACATCATTGAGTGCAAGCTGGGCGGCCGCCTGCAGCCCAGCCCCCTCTTCCACTCCCACCTGGAGACCCTGCAGCTGCTGAGGACTGTGGAGCTCCCTGAACAGGTGGGCTGGCCTTGGGGCAGGCGGCAATGGGAAGCAGGAGAGAGGAGGGGTTCCCCCAAAGGAACGTGAGACATGAGGTCTCCCCAACCCTCCCTTCCGGTCTTTGAAAGAAACCTGGAACTCTAGATTATGGGGCTTGACTGTTCCCTATTGAACGGGGAAACTGAGGTCTAGGGTGGCAAAGGACCCCCTAAGTGCACACAGTGACTCAACCCCTTCACCTCCAACCCTCAAGGATTAGCATCTGTGAAACTGACATTCTTTGATCTGGTCCTCAAATGCCGGCCAGAGAGACCCACACACGTGAGATGAGGTTGTCTTCAGGTTCCCAGCACCCTGCCCCCACCCCTGGCTCTATGCAGCCTTCCATCCTCCCCACGTTCCTCCCGGGGAGCCAGGGGGCCGTTTCTGCTTTAATCCGTTGGGAGCCCCTCCTTCATCAAACTTCCCTGTCCATGGCTCAACCCTGAGGTTACTGGATGGAAATGGCTTCAGGGGGAACGGATGTTAGGCTGAGGGAGGAGTGGGATCCTTACCCCACCAGCCGGCAGGGAACACAGGTCCAGCTGGCTCTGCCTGGCAGAGGCTGGCCTCTGACTCTGTAGACGGTCCTGGCTGAGGGTGTCCCTGAGACCTCCTGCCCAACAGTGCGGCGAAACTCAACATGGGCTGCTTAACCCGAAGAGGAAATGCTTGGCTCTCATACCTGAGAAGCTGAGGGCCTGGCGGGGTCTAGGCGTGCAGACGGCCTCCAGGACTCTCTCCTCTCTCATCCGCTGTCCCCCAACTTGGCCCCGTCCTCAGGAAGGCTCAGCCTTCACGCGGGCAAGATGGCAGCCCAGCGTTTCCCCCGCCACCGGAAGGACGAGAGCGCCTCCCTCCTCCCGATCCCAGGGCTGGTGCTCATTGGTCCGATTGAGTGGGCTTGGGTCACGTGACCCGTCTTCTACCGGCCCCTGGAGTCCGCGCTGATTGGCCAGACCTGGAACTGGGGTGTGAGGTTGGTCTCATTAGGATGGCAGGGCCTGAAGCCAGGAAAGGGAGGCAGATTTGGGGCAGCCCGAACCAGGGCACCCTAATGGTTAGGGGATCCTGAGCACCCACAATGCCATGCACCACACTGGGGGCCTTCCCTTCCTCTTTTTTTTTTTTTTTGAGACAGAATCTTACTCTTGTTGCCCAGGCTGGAGTGCAGTGGCGTGATCTTGGCTCACTGCAATCTCTACCTCTCGGGTTCAAGTGACTCTCCTGCCTCAGCCTCCCGAGTAGCTGGGATTACAGGCACAGCACCACCATGCCCGGCGAATTTTTGTATTTTTAGTAGAGACGGGGTTTCACCATGTTGGCCGGGTTGGTCTCAAACTCCTGACCTCAAGCAATCTGCCCGCTTCAGCCTCCCAAAGTGCTGGGATTACAGGTGTGAGCCACTGCGCCAGGCCACCCTTCTTTAACTCGCTGGTTGCTAACAATATTCACATGAGGTCAGTACTCACATTATCCCCATTCTACAGATGGGGAAAGTGAGGCCCGGTGAGCTAAACTGACCGTGGCACACAGCTAATATGCGGCAGAGGGGCCCTGGAACCCTAGCTGGGTGGTCCATAAGCCCACAGTCTTAAACCTCTACAGCCTGTGAGTTGAAATCGTGATCCACGTCCTCACTGCCTGGTGGAGTAGAGGCTCCGGGTCAAGAGGGATGTGCTGAGACCCTCCAGTGAGTCTCAGAAAACTTCCGTTCTAGTCCAGGCATACAGCTTACTGGAAAGGTGCCTTTTCCTGTTGAGCCTCAGTTTCCAAATCTGTAGATGGGGGAATTGTTCTAACTTCCCAGGGAGCCCAGCTGTCGAGGGAGCAAATGGGATTAAGGGCATGGTAGTGCTCGTCCAGCTGTAAAGTGCCTTGGGGTAAGGAGCTCCCACCGCCAGTGGGGAATTAATTTCACGTGCCCCGCACAGCTTTCCCTGCGGCTTAAAACGCTTGTGCCAGGATGCTGCCCCCTTGTGGGGATCCCCAGCATGACGCCCCAATACTAACTCCTTTATCTCCCTGCCCAGGTCACCCTCAGCTACGGTGTCTTTGAGGGGAAACTCAACGTCATTAAGCTACAGGGCCCCTTCTCCCCGGAGGAGGACCCCTCCAGGTGGGTCTGGGGGCTGGAACCTTGGATGGGAGGAACGAGGGCCAAGTCTAGGCATCCAAACATAGCCAAGATTGCGCCACTGCACTCCAACCTGGGTGACAGGGCAAGACTCCGTCTCAAAAAAAAAAAAAAAAAAAAAAAAAGGGAATTGATGTTAAATTTCCTGTAAGCCTGAAGGTTCTAGAAGCCATAGATTACTGCCAAATGGATCTGGAGCCACCGACAGATTCAGAGGCGTGTGGTCAGGTGCTTGACCTCAGCTGAGGTCTCTTGATGGCTTCTGCAGACTTTGAAGTTTCTCCAAACTAGTGGTTCTCAGGTGGGGGTGATTTGTCTTCTGCGGGACATCTGGCAAGGTCTGGAGACATTGTTGATTATTATGATTCGGGGAGATGCTACTGGAATCTTGTGGGTAGAGCCCAGGAATGCTGTTAAATATTTTGCAAGGTACAGACAGCGCCACAACAAAGAATTGTGTAGCCCTAAGCGTTAGTGGAGAAACCCTGTTGCAAACTGTCTGTGGCATGCGTCCCCCCAGGAGAGCGGGCTGAAAGCAGAAGTAGGGGTGACTGTCCTGTCTTTTTCTGGTCTCTCTGCAGGTTCCGCTCCCTCCATTGTCTCCTCTACCCAGATACACCCTGGTGTCCACAGCTGGTTGCCCGATGAATCCTAAACTGCTGGGCAAAGTTTGGGCAGAGGCTTCTGGCTGTTCCTTGGCTCCCACGGTGGCAATGAGTGCCCCTGGCAAGTGTCTTGTGATAGGCAGTTCCTGGCAGGGCCTTCTGGTGGTTGGCAAGCCCAGGATCTGGGTGGCAATGGGCACTGAAGGCATCCCAGTCCCCTGGGAGGGGAGTTAGACGGCCCAGGGGACCAGATGGAACAGGTGATGGCCAGAGAGGCTCCAGGGGGTAGACTCTTTCAGGAGGCTGAATTGCAAAAAAGGCAGGGGGCACTAGAACTGGGCTGGGGCTCAGGGGTCCTAACCCTTTAGGCAGTGACATGGCCTCTGGGTGGGGCCTGGCTCTTGCCTCTGGCTCATGTCTCTCAGGCATTCTTCTGGGGCTCAAGCACTGAGCTGCCCACTCTTGCCTCCCTCAACTGGGTCCCAAGTCACTGAAGGGATGCAGGTAGAAGGATGGCAGAATCCAGGGTCCTCAGTGGCTGCCGTTGTTGCCGACCAGTCTCGCAAAGCTCCTTGCTCTCCGCCCCCTGTTCAGATTTTGTTTGGAGCCTCGGCATACCCGGGCCCAGATGAAGGAGCATGATAGGTTCCAGCCAATCGTGATGATACTTTTGCTCATTTCCCAGCCTCCCTTGCTGTTAGGGGCTACCACGGGACTAGCTCTGGCCAGAGGGAACTAAGCAAAGCCAATAGAGACATTTCTGGGGAAGGTTTTGCAGCCCACTCCCCATCTTCCTGCTGTGAATGTGGGTGTGATGGCTGGACCTGGGGCAGCCACCTTGCTACCATGAAGGAAAGGCCCAGACAATCACCCACAGCTATTTCCTCCTGCATCTGGTTCTGTACGAAAATTAAATGCTTATTTGTTTAAGTCTCTTTTGGTTCAGTTTTCTGTTACGAGCAGCCACAGCGTTCCTGACAGGGGTAGGGTCTTTATCTGTTTATTACAGTGGAGATGGCGGTCATTTTTGGTGGTGTGATAGGATGTATGCCAAGACCTGTCACAGAGAAAGGAAGGGCTCAGTGGATTCTGCATGAAGATGTGTATGTGGTGTGTGTGTGTTTTTGTGGCTGTGTGGCACATGTGTGCATGGAGAGGTGTGGAGTGGTTCCTCCTTTTCTCTGCCCCCAGGGCTTGGGTGGGGGAGGTCAGAGAATCAGGGAAGGTGGAATGGAGACTCAGTGCAGAAGGACTTAGCCTCAGGTATCAGATAATGTCACCAAAGGGCTGTTTGACAGCCAGGGGCAGGAACTGAGTAAACGCAAGTGCCCTTGGAATTTCGGATCCCAAGGAGGGGGACAGATGAATGAAAGTGATCTGAAATTTCAGGCATGGTGGCACATAGGTGGGGAGGGGAGGGTTATGGAGGGAAAGTTATATCTTGCCCAGTGATGCTGGGAGTTGGGGTCACAGTGGAGCTCTGGGATGGGGAAGGAGGAGAAGAGATCCCGAGGGCCAGAGGGTCCTGACCCAGGCATCCAGGGCCAGGGGCTCCACCCTTGAAGAATCAGAAACCTTGTTCTGGCCACATCTGTGTTGGGGACGTCTGGAACCACTGAGCACCTGAAGCCAGCCCCTTGTTTTCCAGGGAGGAGAGGTCCAGAGAGGGACTGCCACGTGCTGTGGTCACACAGTGAGTTGGGTGTAGCCAGCTGCTTCTGCTTCTCCAAAGCCCCGTTTCTTTCTAGGCTGGCCCAGGGCTGAGTTTATGGGATGCCTCGAGTGAGGGCAGCCCCGGCCCTGCAGCCCGGTGGGACTGGAATGGCGCCATCCACAGCCGCCGTCCTCCCCACCCACCCAGGAAGGCTGCTGGTGAGCCTGCATTTAGATGCGGCAGCAGCTTTTTGGGTTGTTCCAAGATCCTGAGGGTCGGGCGGAGGGAACAGGACTCGGGCCATCTGCTGCCTCCATTGTCCCAGAATAGCTGGGGCTAGGGAGGGGGAGCAGAGTCAGCAAGGATCGGAATTGAGATGGAGGAAGGAGGGATCCTGAGTTTAACCCTTTGGGTGCCTGCCTGGGAAGTTATGAAACTCCCTGTGCCCTGTGCTGAAGTGACCCATCTGGGCCCCAGAGGCAGGGACTACGTGTAGTGTGGGGTGGCAAGGTTAGACCACCTAGTCTTGGCCCTGCCATGCCCCTTGGGCACGTAGCTGCTGCTCAGCCTCCTCACATTCAGCCTGAGCCCTGTCTGCCCATATCAGGGTGCATGTGGATGGGATGTTTGAGGGCCATGGGTGGTCACTGATCCTTGAGCTGGGTAGCTGAGAGTCGGCCCCCATGAAACGGGGACAGAGAGACTCCAGAATGGGAGCCTGTCCTGGGGCAGGCATTAGAAGGAGCCTGGAGATCTCCTACAGGGGTCTGTGGCTCCCCCAGCCAGCCCCATCCCCAGCAAGGAGTGTGCAGGGCCCCAAGGTAAGCTTCCTCTCCTCCCAGCAACCTTTTTCTTGAGACAGAGTCTCACTCTGCTACCCAGGTTGGAGTGCAGTGGTGTGATCTTGGCTCAATGCAACCTCCGCCTCCCGGGTTCCGGTGATTCTCCTGTCTCAGCCTCCTGAGTAGTTGGGATCACAGGTGTCACCACCTCACCCTGTTAATTTTTGTATTTTTGGTAGAGATGGGGTTTTGCCAAGTTGGCCAGGCTGGTCTCAAACTCCTGACCTCAAGTGATCTGCCCGCCTTGGCCTCCCAAAGTGCTGAGATTATAGGTGTGAGCCACCACGCCTGGCCCTGGTAAACTTTCAATGGATGCACCTGAACCTGCTGTGAGTGAGGTGGACTCCACCCTGGGAGGCTGGCGACCTGTCATCTCAGCTTTGCCTTTCTGTAAGTATCGATGCCAGTGGAACTATAAACATAAATATCTACCATCAAGTGCTTGCTGGGGGTCAGGCACTGTTCTAAGTACTTAACATAAATTAGTTCATTTCATCCCCACCTATTTGAAGTAGGTACAATCATTATTCCCATTTTACAGATTGGAAAGCTGAGGCACCAAAGGGGAGAAGGTCCTCGGGCCGGTCACAGGTCTTCTCGGTGCCAGAGCCAAGGTTGGAGGCAGCCTGGCTCTGCAGTCGTCATCTCGCTACGGGGGCGACTTTGAAGTGTTGGGGAACCTCATCAGCCTGGGCTCCACCCTACTGCCCACCTGTGGCTCTATGCCCTTAGGCAGGCGGCCTCACTGTTCATTGGCCTCATCTGTAAAATGGGCACAATGACTCCTATGCAGTGGGCTGTGAGGCTTTGAGATGTGGCATAGAAAGCTCCTGATGCAGGGTGGTTGCCCAGTAGCGCCTCTCCATCCTCTCTGAGCTCATGTTCCCTGCAGTAAGAGGTGGGGGTAGTGGGCTGGCCATCACTTCCACTGCCTACCCAGGCTGTTATCACAGCAACCACCTTGCTGCTCCCGTAGTCCCCTCTCCATTGCTCACTGGCTCCTTGCTTTCCCTGGCAGGTGCCAGGTTCTCTGCCAGCACCAGTTCTTGCCTCTCCTTGTATTGCAGTTGCCATCTCTGCACAGCTGACTTGCTCTTGTCAAGCTCCCATGTCCCACCTCTTAGGGAGGCTCCCTACCCCCATCACACAGCAGCCACCTGGCGGCGGTAAGTCACCTCCCCCTGTGGTCACTTATAACCCATCACCCCTGCAGACCTGTCTTCCAGGTATCTACTGCCACCTGGCTGTTAGCTCCATGATCAGGGATCCCTTTGGTTCTGTTCCCTGCAGCTCATGACCTGGCATAGTAGATGCTCAACAAATATTTGAGGAATGAGTAGAAACATAAGTGAATGGGCTTCTCAGATTTCTTCCAGCTCTGTCAGTGCTTTAAAATTCTATGAAAGGCCGGGCGCGGTGGCTCAAGCCTGTAATCCCAGCACTTTGGGAGGCCGAGGCGGGTGGATCACGAGGTCAAGAGATCGAGACCGTCCTGGTCAACATGGTGAAACCC
>NW_022437100.1:1131844-1137282 GCF_009761245.1 Sapajus apella | reverse complement strand
AAAAAAAAAAATTCTATGAAAGGTACTGAAATGACTAAGGCAAGATGATGGGGGCTTTCCAATGGAGAGATCAGGCTTGCAACACCAGAACGCACCAAGCATTCTTAGTATCACCCAGGAAGCATTCTTAGTATGCTCCAGGTGTGATCCCATAGGAAGGACGCAGCGCTTCCCAGGAAGTCTGCTTGCCAGAATAATTGACCCTACACCACATCAACCCTCTGGACCTAAATGCCAGTCTGCAGGAAGCAGGACAGTGCCCCACGTTAAATGACACCATGAGGGTTCGGTCCGCCACATCAACAAGGAGGGCAGTCTCACATGACAAAGGGCCAGGTTTCCTCAAGTAAAAGGGCATAAAAAGGAAGGGAGAAAGGACAGTTAGAGATGCAAAGAGATTTAAGAGATAAAGCACCAAAATGCAGCGTATAGGCCAGGCGCCGTGGCTCATGCCTGTAACCCCAGCACTTTGGGAGACTGAGACAAAAGGATCACTTGAAGTCAGGAGTTTGAGAGCATCCTGGCCAACATGGTGAAACCCCGTCTCTACTAAAAATACAAAAATTAGCTGGGCGTGGTGGCAGGCACCTGTAGTCCCAGCTACTCAGGAGGCTAAGGCAAGAGAATCACTTGAACCCAGGAGGCAGAGGTTGTAGTAAGCCGGGCTCGAGATCATGCTACTACACTCCAGCCTGGGAATGTATAGACCTTGTTTAGATCTTTATTCAAACAGATGAACCGTAAAAGGACGTTTTTCAGGAAAATGAGAACATGCGAAGATGAATTTCTTATTAGAGGATCTTAAGGAATGGTTTGTTTAATTAGGTGTGGTGATGATGTGCTTGTTTTTAGAAATGTGCTAATGTGTGAGAAATACATCCTGAAATATTCATGGGTGAAATGATCTGGCGTCTGACATTTTTGTTAACGAAGGGGCTTGAGGGAGAAATGGAATGAGAACTGCAAGGTGGGGATGGCACTTCGAGCTGGGTGATGGGTACGTGGGAGCTCCTCAAACCAGTCCATCTACTTCTGTAGGGGTTTTGGGACTTTCCATGCTACAAGTAAAATGGAATAAACAGAAATGGGTCTGTGGATATTTCATTTCTCTGGCTGTGGCCCTCCCCTTCCAGTTCCCCCCTCCTCCATGCCCCACATTGAGGCCCAGAGAACATCTGTTTCACCAGGCACAGCTGTCCTGGCCCCACCTCCTGTTAGCCCCAAACACCCGGAGAAGGAAAGGAAGGCCTTGACTCAATGCCTGCCCCTGCCTGATTTGCACTTGGCCTGTTGCCTGGTTTCTCAGAGGCCCACCCTGATTTCTTTGGGTTCTGAGCCCTTGTCTCAGCTGCTTTGCAACCAGGAGCCCTTCCCCTGGGCACATTCCTCTCCCCACTCATCCTCCGATAATTTCTCACCTCCTCTGGCAGGGGTGGGGGAGGTGGAAGTGGGGATGGGATGGGTCCCTGTGTCAGATGCCACATGGGACAATCAGGTGCAAGCCCTGCTCTCAATCGGGAGTCCAAATCCCAGTTGGGACACGACTGAAAACATAGCACATCATGTAAACAATGATAAAATGCAACCATGGGGTGCGGAGAGGGAGGACTTCATTCTGGGGGTGTTCAGGGCAGCACACATCAGGCACATTGATGTGTGGAATGGTGTTTTGTCTGGGTCCTAGGCCACGAGGAGGTCTGAAGGAGCAGAGTGTGTCATACTCTGCCTTGCAGAGAGAGCCGTGGAGACCCCAAGGAAAGATACAGGTGCTAGTTATGGTTATGATAACTACTGTTCTCACATGCTAATTATCTCATCTTTCAGGATAAAGGCCAGGTATGTGCCTGGTTCTGTGTCCCCACAAAACAGAAGGGGTCCCCTCTCTCCTTCCCTCCCCACATTACCCTGCCTGATTCAGCTCTGTGCCTCATGGTATCTTGCACAGGTGCTTGGTACATGGCAGGCACTCCATGAAGACCAACTGATTATTGAGGTCAGTGTTCAAACTCAGGCTAGTCTCAAAATGACTGGATAGAATCACAGGTACTTACGATATTTGGTTTAAACAGATCCCAGGGCTCCATATGAGACCCTCAGAACCCAAGTCTTTAAAGAAAGGGCCAGGGAATCTGTATTTTTACCTGGCCCTTCAGGAGGTCACAAGTCGCTGCTAGGTTAGAGAAGGAGGTGAGAGAGTTAGAGGGGAGTTCAGCACCGCGGACAGAGACACACAGCGCCTCCATCAGTTCTCTTTCCGGGGACTGACTAGCTGGGGACAAGGAAGGTCAGTCTCTGTATGTGGCAGGGATCCATAGTCTAACCCTGATGGAGGCCAGGTGACATCTGAGGTCTTGACCCCCACATGACGCAGCCCCAGCCCCTGCTTCGGGAGCAAGTTTCACGGAGGACAATGGTCTTGTTTCAGAGACAGCTCTGACTCTGCCCAGGGAGGGGCCGTATAATAAATATCCCCTCGATTTCTTTTATAAGTTGTAAGTGACCTCCGTACTGTGCAAGCAGCAAAGCATGAAGCCTGAGCCTGTGTGAACAAATTAATCCCCCAAACATGGTTTGAGCACCTACTGTGTTCAAGGGCTGTGCCAGTAGCCACAGGGCATGTAGGGATGAGAGACATACAGCCGTCACCTCAAGCAACCTGCAGCTTGTCAAACATGGTTCATTGGTTGTTAGAAAGGAGAGCAGCCTTGAAGATAACCAGACTCCGAGTCGGTCAGTGTGTGTGTTAGAGAGGCAGCCAGGGAAGTGGAGAGAACAGACATTTGGTGGCAGAGGCTGAATTTGAGAGCTGGCACTGAGAAGCTATGTGGCCTTGTGCATGTGGCATTGCTCTCAGAGCCTCAGTTTCCTGATCTGAAAAATGGGAGTGGCTGCATCCCTCCCTCTCTCCCCTCCCCTCCCCGCCCCAGCACGTACTAGGAAAGTGCCCACCTGGTCTGGCTCCCAGGACCCAGCCTGAGCACCATTCATTTATTCATAGACTCCACATTTGCTGGTGACCCATTACACGCCAGGTGCAGTGCCAGACACAGACAATAAGGTGGATGAGAGCTGATACGCTGGGGTCTGAGACTGGGAGAGCAAGGCAGCCATGGCTCCTCCTCTCTTGCTCCTGGGCCCCCAGCTGGGCGACATTTCCAGCTTCGCTTGCAGTGAGGGTGGCCATGTGACTGAGTTCTGCCTGACGGATGTGCTCCACTTGCAGGCCTGGCCCATAAAGCCCTCCCCCACGAGATGATCTCTTTTCATCTTCATCCCTGGCTAGTTAGGGAAACCTCTGGGTGAGAAAAGGGCAGAGCTTGGAGACAAGAGGGACCCAGGTCCCAGACACAGCAGGGGGAAATTTGTTCACCAAATAGTGGCACTGAACTGTTATGAGCAGCAGAAACACACCAGTATTGAGTTGAGGCCCTACATTTTGGGGTGTTTGTTGCAGCAGTTAGCTTGTCCTGACTAATACAGAGAGACAGACATCAAGCAGGTACAAACAAGCAGGAGTTTCAGAGATGATGGAGTGATAGAGCAAATAAACAGGAAGGGACAGTGGAGAATCCTTGGGGCGGATACATTATAGATTTCTTTTAAGTTCTTTTTTTTTTTTAGACTGAGTTTCTTGCTCTGTTACCAAGCTGGAGTGCAGTGGTGTGAACTTGGCTCACTGCAACCTCCACCTCCTAAGTTCAAGTGATTCTCCTGCCTCAACTTCCTGAGTAGCTGGGATTACAGGTGCTCACCACCACACCCACCTAATTTTTCTATTTTTAGTAGACACAGGGTTTCATCATGTTGGTCAGGCTAGTCTTGAACACCTGACCTCATGATCCGCCCCCTTCAGCCTCCCAAAGTGCTGGGATTACAGACATGAGCCACTGCACCCGGCTCTTTTAGTTCTTCTAAGCTTAATGAATAAACCTTTAGCTCCTCAGTGCTCCTGGTCTTAGGCCATATAACCTCCTTCCCTTCTCAAGCCTCCTGAAATCCCATCTCATGTGTATCAGTCACTCACTTAACTCCTCCCCATTCTGGGTTTTATTCCAAGGACTCGCTGTCCAGGTTTGTCTTTCATTTCTGGGTTGGAAACCTGCCCCTTCACGGTACGTAGCCCCAGCCACCTTTCTCTTCCCCACCCTTGCCTTCCGGAGGCAGAGGTTTCCAATAGAACTATATTCCCCATCGCTTCACTTCACTGATCACCCCAAAACTCTAAGCTTTGTTCAGTATTCAGGTGAAAGCATTTCTGCACCTTTAATACCTTTATAGAGGCAAGATAGAGACCATGAGAATGAAAACCATTCAATTTACCAACTTGTTTGCAAGAGACATCTTTATGTAGTTTAAATCTGTTTTATTTAAATCGGATGATTTTAAATTAAATTGAAATAAATTCGACTACATAAGTAATATGTTTACTGTTTCATTTATCTACAGCTGTTTTACAAACCACCCCAAAACTTCATGGCATAAAACACCAACACTCATCTTTGTTGATGAATCTGCAATTTGGCAGGCTTCATGGGAGAGCTCATCTCTGCTCCATCCACCTCCGTACTGTGTTGGCTGAGGTGGCCCCAAGTGGGGGCTGGGACAATCTGGGGGCTTTCTCACCTGCCTGAGGCCCAGGTGGGGCAGACCCTGATAGCTGGCATCAGGCGGGCATCATTCGCTAAAGCTGTGAGGACTCTCCAGCACCTTGTTGCAGGGCACCTGGCCTCCTACACGTTGGCTCAGGACTCTCAGCTAAGACAGCCAGGTAGAAGTCAAAGGACCTCTTATTACTTGGCCTAGGAAGGCAGACAGCATCATGCCAATAGAATCCAGTAACCAAGTTCAGCCCATATTCGAAGGGAGGTGATTTAGACTTCCACTATTTTATTTATTTATTTATTTATTTATTTATTTTTGAGACAGAGTCTCGCTCTATCACCAAGGCTGGAGTGCAGTGGCAGTATCTTGGCTCACCGAAACCTCCGCCCCCCGCCCCCACAACCAGGTTCAAGCGATTCTCGTGCCTCAGCCTCCTGAGTAGCTGAAATAACAGGTACATGCCCACCATGCTGGCTAATTTTTGTATTTTTAGTAGAGAAGGGGTTTCCCCATGTTGGCCAGGTTGGTCTTGAACTCCTGACCTCAAGTGATCCACTCACCTCGGCCTCCCAAAGTACTGGGATTACAGGCATGAGCCACTGCGCCCTGCCCTAGACTGCCATGCTTTTAAGAATGACGTTATTAATTTTTAAGAATTGCATTTGCCGGGCGCGGTGGCTCAAGCCTGTAATCCCAGCACTTTGGGAGGCCGAGGCGGGTGGATCACGAGGTCAAGAGATCGAGACCATCCTGGTCAACATGGTGAAACCCCGTCTCTACTAAAAATATAAAAAATCAGCTGGGCATGGTGGCGTGTGCCTGTAGTCCCAGCTACT
>NW_022437100.1:1108016-1131744 GCF_009761245.1 Sapajus apella | reverse complement strand
TTTTTTTTTTTTTTTTTTTGGTAGAGATGGGATCTTGCCATTTTGCGCAGTCTGGGCAAACGATCCTCCCGCCTCTCCCAAAGCATCCTCTTGTTCTTGGTCTTTCACCACTTATAAGTGTATGATTCAGTGGGGCTGATTTTGTTCACAAGGTTGTGTAACCATCATCACTACTTTTTTGTAATGTTTAAGCATAATGTTTTCAAGGGTCATCCGTGTTGTGGCATATATCAGAATCACATTCCTTTTTTATGGCAGCATACTATTCCACTGAATGAATATGTTTCAGTTTGCTTATCCATTCATCTGTCAATGGACATTTAGCTTCCTTCCATCTTTTGACTATTGTGAATAATGCTGTGATGAACGTGGATTTACAGATATGTGTCTAAGTCCCCACTTTCAAGTGTTTCAGGGCATATATCCAGAATTGCTAGATCATATGAGAATTCTATGTTTAATTTTTTTGTGGAACTGGAATACTGTTTTCCATAGTAGAACTTTTTTTTTTTTTTTTTTTTTTTTAAGAGACGGAGTCTTGCTCTGTCACCAGGCTGGAGTGCAGTGGCGCAATCTTGCCTCACTGCAACCTCCAATTCCCTGGTTCAAGCGATTCTACTGCCTCAACCTCCCAAGTAGCTGGGATTACAGGCATGCACCACCACGCTCAGCTCATTTTTGTATTTTGTTAGAGACAGAGTTTCACCATGTTGGCCAGGGTGGTCTCAATCTCCTGACCTCATGATCTGCTAGCCTCAGCCTCCCAAAGTGCTAGGATTACAGGCATGAACCACTGCACCCAGCCTCATCATTTTATATTCTTACCAGCAATGCACAAGGATTGTAATTTCTTCACATCCTTGCCAACACTTATTTTCTGTTAAAAAAAAATTTTTTTTTTTGAGACAGAGTCACGCCCTGTCACCCAGGCTGGAGTGCAGTGACATAATCTCAGCTCACTGCAACCTCCACCTCCCGAGTTCAAACAGTTCTCCTGCCTCATCCTCCAGAGTAGCTGGTGTTACAGGCGCCTGCCAACATGCCCAGCTAATTTTTGTATTTTTAGTAGGGACAGTGTTTCTCCACATTGGCCAGGCTGGTCTGGAACTCCTGACCTCTTGATCTGCCTGCCTCAGCCTCCTAAAGTACTGGAATTACAAGTGTGAGCCTCCACGCCCGGCCTCTCATTGTGGTTTTGATTGGCATTCCCCTAATGATTAGGGATGTTGGATGTTTTCTCAGCTGTTATGGGCCACCCGTTGTATAGCGTCTTTGGAGCAATGTCTATTCAACTCTTTTGCCCAGTTTTTATTTAGGTGGTTTTGTTGTTGTTGAGTCCTCATTCTTTTTTTTGGCAGCCATATAATATTCCAAATAATAGTTGTACAGTATTCTATTGACCAGTCCTCTAAGGATGGGCATTTGGATGGTTTTCCCAATCATGTGCTGTTCAAACAATACTGCAGTGAATTTTCCCATACATGTGCTATTATGTGCAGGTGTAAGTGTATTGGAGGATTGGTGGATTAAAGAGAAGGTGCATTTATCACTTAGGTAGACACTGTCCAATTGTCCTTGACAGTGAGTGTGTCCGCTTTTATTCCCACCGGTCATGTAAGAGTGCAAGGCACAGCTATAAAACAAACACTATATTTTCGGCATTGTGCCAAGATTTTTGTCTTCCTTGGGGAGGCTAATCTTACATTTCCTTATACTGATGTAAACGTTGGCCTAACATTGCACTCTGTCAAGGGATTTGCAACTTAATTGCATTTGTTCATGAAACAGAATTAATATTGCATAACTTGCCATCAACAGAACTAATTTTGACCCTGCACTGTGACAAATCTATTTATGCTTTATGTTTTAAAAATCCGCTCAAAGCTAAAAAAAAAGAGCTGCTATTTGAATACCATTATGCTGATATCAACACTCAGACTCAGTTGCAAAGTGTCTGTCAATCTTTCCAAACAGTACAACATTGATGTTTCTCAATTCTTTCCCATGAAAATTCATGACTGGGAATTCTTTTATCAAGAGTATCTAACAAGATAAGGAAACAACTGACATATCAAATGTTAACTCAGCCTGCACAGATTATTCTATATGTGGATTTAGAGAAGCAGACAGCAGCACTTTACCAAGGCCACACCAAACCACACACTCCTCCAAATGTAATCAAGAAAGTGAGTGAAATTGTTATGGGCACATCAGGACCTAGTTAAAAGAGATAAACAGATGGTAACCACATTAACACCATTATATGAATATATGCTCATAATGAGCCAGTCACAGTTTTCAAGGAGGGGGAGGTTCTTAAGGGGCCAAAAGTCTCATAAATGAAGCACTAACTTGTAAATAAACTCAGGACAGCAAGTTCCATATGCTCTGTAAGCAACGAATGTAATATTTAGACTTATGCCAAGTAAAACATGATGTGCAGGTGAATAAATAAGACATCCTTTTTAATTTTTTTTTTTTTTTTGAGATGGAGTTTTGCTCTTGTTGCCCAGGCTGGAGTGCAATGGTGCGATCTTGGCTCACCACAAGCTCCACCTCCCAGGTTCAAGCGATTCTCCTGCCTCAGCCTCCTGAGTAGCTGGGATTACAGGTGTGTACCACCACGCCCGACTTATTTTTGTGTTTTTAGTAGACATAGGGTTTCTACATGTTGGTCAGGCTGGTCTCAAACTCCTGACCTCAGGTGATCCACCTGTCTCGGCCTCCCAAAGTGCTGGGATTACAGGCATGAGCCACCGCGCCCAGCTGACATTCTTAATCAATATAGATGAAAGTTATAGTAAATACATTAGCTTTATATTCAGTGTCAATCTAGAAGCTGGTTTACATAGGTATCAGCTCACTTCTCTTTCCTTGAATGAAACCTTCAAGTTCACCGAGTTCAGCCTCTCTCCCAGCAGAGGAATCTCAGGTGTCTAAGCACAGCTTGCCTTTCTCCAATGACGGCAGTTTCACTATTTCAAAAGGCAGTGAATCCATGCTGCTTCTGATTTGCTGCCCAAATTGGGTGGCTGTGATTTTCTCCTCTTCTGAGGGTTTGTCTGGGGTGCCCCAGCTTCCTCCCAAGCCCCCTGAGATTCAGAGACACAGAGTTGCCCAGAGATAATTTGTAAAGCTCCCAGGTGATGTCAAGGTACAGCTAAGTGTGGAACCCACTGGCCTGTAATGACTTTCCACGATCTGCCTCATCAGCAATACATGCACCTGTTCATTCATTCATTCATTCATTCCTAGCATTTATTGAATACCTATGCCACCAGCTGAGAGTACATACGTGTTATTTACCTAATGTGTTCCTTTACATGGATCCTTTTGTACCTAAAGACATTTGTTTTAAATATTAATGAATGTGACGGGTTGAATATAATAAAAATAGATACATAACTCTTAAAGAAGTTCATCGCTATTATCTAAAAATGACCCTGATAGCTTACTAGTGTTATTCACATGAACTTTTAGGGAATGAGTTCATTCATTCCTTCATTCACTCCTTCCTTTCTTCATCCATCCCGTATATCGTGAGCCTCTCTGACAGTCCATACTCAATGACAGGCACCCTAGCCTGCCCCCCTGCCGGAAAATGCTCAGTGTGTACCTGCCACCCACAGTCACACCCCCTGTTGCGGGAACAGGAATGGAGCTGTCCCCAGCTTCTTCAGGCCTTTAAGAATCGCACATTCTTAGGGCTCTGTGCTCCTCCCACAGATGCCCACCCCTTCCTTCACCCAGCCAGGCAGTCCTGGAGTTGTGTGGAGGATGCTGCTACCTGGCTGGACCTGGGGTTGGAGTCCCAGTGGACAGTGCATAACATCACCAGCAGGGGCCACTCATGCCTCACCACTGGCTTCTCATCTGGTGGAGAGCAAGGCAGCCCTGGCTGGAAGGTTGATGACTGGGGTCCTGCTGGGGGGACCACGCCAGGCTTGGGAGGGGCCTTATGGGATAACAGGCATGAAAGTGGGCCTCTTGCACTCAGATTCGGAGAAAATCATCACCAGCCGGGGGAAGAAAAGCACACAGCACATCTCCTTACCAGATTTAACAAACATGGCCATCTGGGGGACAGCAGCCATCAATTAAATAATCCCAGCATTTGGTGAAGGGCAAGGTTGCCCCTGGAGCACATGCCACGCCCACTGGATAAACAGTGCACTCATGGTCTGCCCCTGAGCCCGCCCTCCACTCAGTGCTGCTGGTTCTTTTTAGAGAGAGGAGTGGGACACAGTCCCCGGGTGAGGAGGAGCATGAACGGAGTGCAGGACTTCCGGCCAATGGGGGCTCTCCTGGGGACTGGGGCCCCCATCCTCACCTCCAGCCCAGTCAGGAAGCCCAGTCCAGGTGGCCCGGGCCTTCTGCAACTGTCCTTTGCTAGTCCCTTGGGTCTCACTTTCCCCTTCTGTAAGATGGGACTGAAATCGCTCCCATCCTACCTGCTTCTCCTGGGAGCATGGATGTGGAAGTGGGTTGCCAACAGGAGAGAGCCCTCTAAACAAAAACGAGGGGATCTAAAAGGCAGCTTGCCCGCCCCCTCCAGCCACCCCCTTCCTGTGTGTTTGTTATCTGTGAGTCTGCCTCATTGTGCGTTGCTGGAGCTGACAATTAGGTGTGGTGGTGGCTCCCGCCTTGCCCTCTGATGACTTTTCCCTAATTGGACTAATGTGTATTTTCATGCACTCACTGGAATATGAGAAGAGCCGCCAGCTTCTCTGAGGAAGTGGGATGAGGCGTGAACCCCAAGCGAAGGGTAGGAGGAGGTTTGTGGCTCCTGCCATGGGGGCTGGGGAGGCTGCAGGAAAATGACAGACTGTCCTCGCTCTTGGGTCCTCACCGGCCCCAGGTGAGAAGGGGCAGACATGGAGGAAGTACGGGAGGTGAAAACGTACTGGGGACCTGAGTACCTGGGAAAGGAGAGGTGGGGAGAGGAAACCCTGGCTGGGGTTGTCTTCCTGGGGACAGAATGTCTCTCCAGGGGCAGGAACGGGGGCACCCAGGCAGAGAGATCCGGGGGCAGTGTGACCATCTCAGTGCACATCTCCCTGTGTTTCTGTGGCTTTCTCTGGGACAGGACAATTCTGTGGACATCTCTTTATATTTGCCATGACTTTGAGAGGACAGCTTGCTGGGTGCCCGAGTCTAGTGTGTGTCCGTGTGTATGAGTGCATGAGTGAGTGTGTGTGTGTGTGTGAGTTGTATGTGACCACTGGTGACTGCTAATTCTGTTGCATTTGGCTTCCAGCCCTGCAGGGTTTTCTTGCTGAACCTCTGGGGATCCTGCCTTGGGACAGAGGTGGCTGGTGCAGCTGGGGGCGGGGGTGAGGCTAGCCTAGATAAAGGCTTAAGCCCCTACTACTGGGGTAAAGCGATTACCAGCGTGTGTGTGTGTGTGTGTGTGTGTGTGTGCGTGTGTGTGTTGTATGCATGTGTGTGCACGCACCTTTAGTGGCTGCAGAATCCTCAGCCACCCTGAGAGGGTCCAAACACTTGCCCGTGGCCTTCCCTCCTTTCCTTGCTGTGATTCCCCCACCCCCCACCCCCCCCCAGCTGACCTTGATACGTGCATTTAGGCTAAGATGCCATGCTCTGAAATCACTTCTCCTCCTCGGAGTTCCCTGGCTCTGATGGTGAAATTTCCATCTTGTCAGAGGGGAGACAGTTTGGGATGTGGGGAGCTTCTTGATGCTGCCTTAGTGACATGTACAAATTGGGACCCTTGACCTTGCGTTTGACAAATGAATCACTTATAATCACCACTTATTTTGACTCACACCAACCTCGCCAAGAGAAAGGGTTGCTCCTCTCGGCGCCACGAGCCCCTACACAGGGCTAACGATGATAAGAGAAGCGAGTATGACTCAGCGGATGGAACGTTCCCATGCTGGTGAGTAAATTCAGTTTCCTATAACAAACAGGCAATTTCCTTAGTAGGAAATTAAGTTCTCACCGTGAATCCGAGAGTGGTTCTGATCCTTGATAGTCCCTCCTGTGTAGCAGGGTCTGGTCTAAGCTCTTCCCAGATCAGCTGCCCTCTGTTGCCCATTTCACAGAGGCAGAAACTAAGGCACAAAGAAGTGAAGTAATTTGTCCCGAGATTAACCAGTTCACGGAGCAGGGATGAGAACCCAGGCTGTCTAGCGTCCTTGCCAAGTACCCAGCCTCTGTGCCTGGCATTGCAGGGCAGCTCCGCAGGTGGCCACGGTGTGGAATGCATGGTGTTTTCTGCGGCAGAACCGAAAACCTTAGTGTCACCAGAGAGCACCTTGCTAACCAGTTAATTTCACATGGCAAAGAATGAGGAGGACAGGTTTCAAAGAGGCTTTTTGCTATACCCATCTAGTATTCGTTTCGTGTGTCTGTTCTCTGGGGTTTGTAAATATTCTCCGGCTTCCCCTTGATCTCTACAGCAGGGCACGGTGTCCAGGAAACACTTTGCTTTCTCAACAGCGCCCGTGTCGCCAGCTCCAGCCGCAGCCGTCTGCATGGAGCACCACTGACATTGCAGCCGTGGGGCCCGCTCCAGGTCCAGCAGAGGTTGACTTACTGTGTCGTGGGGCTGGGAATGGAACGCTGGTCTCTTGGGCATGGTGGACATCACAGAGGGAGGCAGGGAGGCTGGGGGTGCATCTATAAAGCAGGGGTACAAGAGGCAGGGGTCACACAGCAGTATCGACCTCAAAGGTTTGTGTGTCAGTCAGGGCTTATTTCCCATTGCTGAGAACACCGGCTGGAAATATTAATAACAGTGGTTGAAACCATATCCAGACTTCTCTCTCTCTCACCTAAAACATGTCAGGGGGTAGGCATTCTGGGTTGGTGGGGGCCCCAATGGTGTGTCCAGGGACCCAGGCTCTTTCTCTTTTTCAGCCCCACCAACCTTAGCATCCAGCTCCCATCCTCAAGGTCACCACCTCATGATACAAGACGGCTGCTGGGCCTCCATCATTACGTCTAACTTCCACTGGGGAGTGAGCACACACTGGCCCAATGTTCCCTTCTGTCCCACCTGACAACTTACACTTGGGCCTCATTGGCCACTCCTAGCTGCCAAGGAGGCTGAGAAATGGAGCCTTTTGGCCAGGCACATTGTCATCCAAGGTCTGTTGGTTGTTGAGGCAAGTGGGCACAGGATTTGGTAAGGACACCCCACAGTCTCTGCCACAGTGTGCAGCAGCCTCCTGTGCACCCCGAGGTGTGACCTGTCTATTTGTCCAAGTGCGGTGACTGTTTCAGCTCAGACAGCCAGACAGGTGAGGGGAAGCAGTCCCAGACAGGTGAGGGGAAGCAGTCCCAGACAGGCGAGGGGAAGCAGTCCCAGAGGCAAGCACCCTGGAAACCCACCCCTTCAGCTGAGTTTGGGTTTACTTATTTATTTTTTGAGATGGAGTCTTGCTCTGTCGCCCAGGCTGGAGTGTAGTGGCACGATCTCGGCTCACTGCAACCTCTGCTTCCTGGTTTCAAGCGATTCTCCTGCCCCAGTCTCTCGACTAGCTGAGATTGCAGGTGCGCGCCACCGTGCCCGGCTAATTTTTTGTATTTTTAGTAGAGAATTAGTTTCATCATGCTGGCCAGGCTGGTCTTGAACTCCTGACCTCGTGGTCCACCTGCCTTGGCATCCCAAAATGCTGGGATTACAGGCTTGAGCCACCGTGCCCGGCCTGAGTTCCGGGTTTTATTTCTCCCTTAGTATGCTGTGGCATTTACAGCCCTGGGGAGGGAGATGCTGCTGGACAGCCAGGGAGGGGTCTGGGGAGAGGAGAAAGCTGCCAGGCAAGGGGCTCTGTGCCTTGCGGGTATGTTCTGAGAGGAACTGTGGCCATAGCAGTGACAGTACAGTCGTCTGGCACCGCAGGCATTGCTCGAGTTGGGGGGTCTTGGTGGTCCACCTGGGAGGGCAGGATAGAGGCACCCTGGCATCTTGCGGCTATGGTGGCCCGTAGATGACAGGCCGCCTGGAAGGAAGGGCCTCCTGAGATTCTGTGGCAAGCCAGTGACCAAGCCCATGCTCCCGGCTCATCACTCTTTCTGCTGGGCCCTGGGAGAGCATCACGAGGGTTGTGACAATGAGAGGGAACAGTGAATCAGGAAGGTACATTTGCCTCCATTTTTCCATTGGTCCTCTCCACATTGGATAGGGTGGGCAGAGATGTTCATCCCCGTTTTACAGATGAGGAGGGTGTGCAGGTGCAGAGGCTGAGGGAGGCTAAAGAATGAGGTGGAAGTCACGTGGTGGCAGAGCTGGGCTGGGTCCCTGCGTCCTTGATTCCCAGGGGGCTGGAGGATGACCTGAGTGCATCTCCAAATGTGGTGCCTTTTCTTTTTTACTTTAACTTAAAAAAAATTGAGGTATAGTTTACAAACAGAAAAGAAAAGAAAGTGCATGGGTTTTAAGTGTTTAGTTCGGTGATATACATACATTTACCAAACATTTCCAGCATTCCAAAAATGTTCCTTTTGGCCGGGCATGGTGGCTTACACCTGTAATCCCAGCACTTTGGGAGGCTGAGGCGGATGGATCACCTGAGGTCAGGAGTTCAAGACCAGCCTGGCCAACATTCCGAAACTCTGTCTCTACTAAAAATACAAAAAATTAGTTGGGCACCTGTAATCCCAGCTACTCAGGAGGCTGAGGCAGGAGAATCGCTTGAACCCAGGAGGCGGAGGTTGCAGTGAGCCGAGATCCCGCTGTTACGCTCCAGCCTGGGTGACAAGAGGGAAACTCCGTCTCAAAAAAACAAAAACAAACACAACCCCCCCCCAAATGTCCCTTTTGTGTCCCTTCCTAGTCACTGACCTCTCATCCCACAAAGGTAACCACTTTTCTAACCCCTGTCACTAGAAATTGGTTTTTCCTGTTCTTACGCCTCAAATACATTCATAAAGTGTGTTCTCTTGCTTCTTGGACTTAGCATAAGCCTGTGAGATTCTTCTGGGTTGTAGTTTGTATATCAGGAATCGATCCTTGTTTATGGCTGAGTGGAACTCCACTGTGGGGATAGACCAGAATTTGTTTATTCATTCACCTGTTGATGGACATTTGAGTTGTTTTCTGTTTTGAGCTAAACTTAGTCAGTGAGCATTTATGTTCATTGTATAAACATATACTTTCATTTCTTTTTTCTTTTCTTTTCTTTCTTTCTTTTTTTTTTTTTTGAGGCAGGGTCTCATTCTGTCACCTAGGCTGGAGTGCAGTGGCACGATCTTGGCTCACTGCAGCCTCGACCTCCTGGGCTCAAACGATCCTCCCACCTCCAGCCTCCAGCTGGAACTACAGGTGCATGCCACCATGCCCAGCTAATTTTCTTCATGTTTCTTTTGTGGAGATGGGATCTTACTATGTGACTAGGCTGGCTTCAAACCCCTGGCCTCAAGTCTTCCTCCTGCCTTGGCCTCCCAAAGTGCTGGGATTACAGATGTGAGCCACAGCGTCTGGTTTGCTTTCATTTATCTTGTGTAAATACCTAGGAGTGGAATGGTTAGGTTATAGAACAGGTGTTGATTTAGTTTTTTAGGTATCTTAGTCCCTTCTTCTTCAGCAAAATACCTGAGACTGGGTAATTCATATAAGAGAAATGTATTTCCCATAGTCTGGAGGCTGGGAAGTCCAAGATCAAGATGCCTGCCAGTTCAGTGCCTGGCGAGGGCCTGGGCTTTCTTTCTACATCCTCACATGGTGGAAGGGCTAAACTGGGTTGAACAGCTCCCGTGAACCTCCTCTATAAAACCATGATTCCCACCCTCATGGCTTTATCACCTCCTAAAGGTCTCAGCTCTCAGTCCTACCCCATTGGCAACTAAGTTTCAACATGAATTTCAAAGGGGGGGCAAACCTTCAAACCATGGCAGGAAGAAACTGCCAAACAGTTTTTCAAAGTGATTGAACAATTTACACTCCCACTCCCTGCGAAACAGAGTTGATCTTCATCCTTCCAACATTTGATGTTTTCATTCTTTTAAATGTTGCCAGTCTGGTGAGTGTGAATGACAGCTTGAGGTAATTTCAAGCTGTGTATCTCTGCTGCTTGCTCATGGTCATTTTCTAGTGTAAATTGGGTATTTTGATATTCACTTTTGTGAAGTGCCTGCTCATTAATCTTTTGCCCACTTAAAAATTTTTTTTCTTGATGATTTGTAGGAGTTCTTTATATATACTGGCTACTAGTCTTTTGTCAGCTATATGTACTGGAATTTATTTTCTGCATGTGTGGATTGATTTTTCCTTCTCTTGATGGTGTGTTTTGCTGAACATAAGCTTTTAATTGTAAGGAAGCCCAATTTGCATTTTATTTCCTTTTATGTCTAATGCTTTTTATGTCTTAAGAAAGCTTTGCCTATCAAAGTGGGGTCCTTTTAACAAGTAAATCTCCCTTGCCTCCCCCCATCTGGCTGCTCTGTCTGCCTCCTCTTGCCCTATTTGATCTGCCTCCCAGCCCAGTTCTCCCAGAAGCAGGAGCGGGGAAGGCAGAGATGGTATGGGAGATCTGTGGCAAAGTGAAAGGCAAAGCCTAGATTCTCCCTCCCCAGGACAGAAGATCTGTGTCTCCCACCCCCTTCCTTCCCCTGTACGGATTTGGGTTTATGTTGGGCTGCAAGATTAAAGCCAAAGAGATTAAAAGATTACCTCTGGCCAGGAAGGCAAATTCTGCCTCTTTGCTCTTGGAGCTGGCAGGGGGAGTGGGGGAGAAAGGAGGGCAGGTGGTGGTTGTGATGGAGGTGCCTCCACCTCCAGGTTCCCTCCCCCGACTTCCTGCTGAGAACCCCTCCCACTGGTAGACTAAGGCCTGGGCCACCCTCACTTCGTATGGGTCTGGGCACAAGCTCACCTTTCTGGGTCTCAGTTCTTTTTTTTTTTTTTTGAGACATAGTTTTGCTCTTGTTGCCCAGGCTGGAGTGCAATGGCGTGATCTCGGCTCACCGCAACCTCTGCCTCCCAGGTTCGTGTGATTCTCCTGCCTCAGCCTCCTGAGTAGCTGGAATTGCAGGTGTGAACCACCATGCCTGGCTAATTTTGTATTTTTAGTAGAGATGGGGTTCTCCATGTCGGTCAGGCTGCTGTCGAACTCCCAACCTCAGGTGATCTGCTTACCTCCCAAACTGCTGGGATTACAGGCATGAGCCACCTTGCCTGGCCTCAGTTCTTAAGGTATAGAGTGGTGAGGGGGCTGAGCTGGATCAGTGACACCAACATGGGCTCTAGTGGGTTCTCAGAGTGTGGCTGGGACCAGTGTCTGAGCATCAGCTGGTAACTTGTTAGAAATGCAACCTCTGGCCCTTCCCCAGGTCTACTGAGACAGGAACTCAGGGAGCAGCAATCAGCGTGGGAAAAGCCTCCAGTGAAAGCACACCGGTCTGAGAACCATTGTCTTTAAGAAACGTGACACTTGATAATATTTAGAGCATTTGAGTCTGTAATCCCCAGTGACTCTTCTAAAGAATATGTATCTATTGATTAGGATGCAGTCACAGAGAGGGAAGCAGCTTGCCCATGGTCAAGCAGCTACTAAGGGGCAGAGCCTGAACTTGGACTGGGGAGGCTCGTCCCAGAGGCTGAACTGCTGACTGCTGTGCTGTGTGGCGTCGAGTTCCCAAGGCCTTCACAGACACCCAGACCCTTCATCAGCTGCTCCAAGGGGCGGGGGGCTCCAAAAGGGGTCCCTGCCGGCACTCCAGGCCATCTCCTGGCCTCCCTCCAGGGCCACTTGAGATCTGCTTGGACTAGGCAGGGCGCCTTCCTGCTTCCTCTCCCGGCCTTTGGGGGCTGCTAGGAAACCCCATGGCTGAAGTTGCGATAGAGACACACCGTGCTAGATGTCTCAGAGGGTCGTGTCCACGTCCAGGTCCGATTTCCTTACTCAGTATTCAGTGAGCCCCAGCCAGAGAGGGCTTGGCAGAAAGCCAGAGGCAGACAGAAGGCAAAAAGGGGAAGAGAAAAATCTATTAGTTTTATGATCCTCTCTGCTAGCCCCTTCCTGCCGCTAGGTATGGTGAACTTCCCCCTGTTCCCTGGACGCTGAAAAGTGATCAAGGAACAGTCATGGCAGGGATGAGGGAGCTGATTTATGGGGCAGCCCCGGGAGCGGGGGTGAGCATGTCGGCCGGGAGGGGCCATCCATCACGGTTCCCTGGAGAGCAGAGAAGGCTTTGGCACCCAGCGCCACTGCCACTCCTTGGAGTGGAGATGGGTGGGGAGAAAGGACCGCTGGACGAGTCCCTTCTCTGGGTCTCAGTTTCCTCCTCTGTAAAACGAGGGCTTCAGCCCAGCCCAGCCCAGCCAGCCTCCCAGGGCGGGCTGTGGAGGGGAATGGCATGGCTGTGAGCTGTGAAACGCGAGGGTTTCTTAGCTGTGAAGTGCAGCGAGGCCCTCGCCTCTTACGGCTGTATTCCCTAATGTGTGCTGGGCTGTGGGGGAGGAGGGCAGAGTGTGAGCTTTGTATGCCACGTCTCTCTTGATGTGCGGGTGTGTCCACCTGGGCATATGCACATGAGTCCAAGCTGCCGATGCCCGCGCATGTGTGTGTGTGCGTGTGTGTGTATGTGCGCATGTGTGCATGTGTGTACATGTGTGTAACTGCACTGACAGCCGAGAGCTGCAGCTTCCATGTAACTCCTCCTCCCCTGCCCACCTGGAAGGACCCCTCTGGAGAGCTGGTGGGGGTGTGGCTCAGTGTTCATGCCCAGGCCTATCCAGCTGGTTATTTATTGATTAATTCTGCTGCCAGCAGATGAATGCCAAGCCTGTGCCAGGCACAGGCCCTGGGCTGATTTACATAATTGAAAACCATCAGTAACGGAGTAACAGAGCCAGGCCTCACCCACCAACTGCTTCCTCCAGCATGACAACAGGCTGGGGTTCCCTCCAGCACTGCACCCTGTCCTCTGTACCCCAGGGCTTTCTTGCCTCCTGGACCCCTCAGCTTCCCTGCCTGCCTTGCTCGGTGACATCAGCTGCTGTCCAGTCGGTGATGAAGAGAGAGCAGCATCGTGGGATTCTCCAGTCACTGACTTCAAGATTCTATTAGTCAGTGGCTCTGAGGTCCTTTGATGGAGAGTCTCAGATTATAAGATTCAGCCATGAGCCTCCCAGAATGTGATTTTTGAAGAGTCTATTACTCTATGTGACAAAGGGGAGAAATGTTTGTTCTTAGCAGCCCTTACTGCTTATGAGGAGGGAGAGGCTCGGCTTTCCGTGGAGGCCCCATGGTGGGTTGGGCTTGTCAGCCACCGCTTTACAGAAGGCAGAGAAATTTGTTGCTGCAGAAGGTGGGGTGGGTGCTGCAGAGATCTGGGCAGAAGGAAGAGAGACCCGGAGACAGCTTGTGGGGGGCTCGCCAGGGGGTTACTGATGGCGGTGCCGCCCCCAGGAGGACTTGGAAATGTCTGATCTTGTGGACTGCGTGTCTATCCCTTTTCTTTTTTTCTTTTTGAGACAGAGTCTTGCTCTGTTCTCCATGAGGCTGGAGTGGAGTGGCGCCATCTTGGCTCACTGCAACCTCCACCTCCTGGCTTCAAGTGATTCTCCTGCCTCAGCCTCCAGAGTAGCTGGGACTACAGGCACGTGCCACCACGCCCGACTTTTTGTATTTTTAGTAGAGATGGGGTTTCACTGCGTGAGCCAGGATGGTCTTGATCTCCTGACCTTGGGATCCACCCACCTCGGCCTCCCAAAGTGCTGGGATTACAGGCATGAGCCTCCCCATCTGGCCGTGTGTGTCAATCTCTTCCCACATCTCACCTTTAGGATCCCCGGAGAAGGCCTGTGCATGTGGAGAGGCGGTTTGGGGTGGCGAGTGTGGGTTCCTCCACTCCCCAGCTGTGTGACCCTGGGGAAGCTACTCAGCCTCTCTGAGCTAAAGTCACCTAACCTGTAAAGTAGCGCAGGTGGTGAGGATTCATAATCCAGGTAAAGTGCTTAGAACGAAGCGGGCATGAAGTGGACCCTGTATGCAGAATGGCTCTGGTTGTGTGGCAGTGGGCTTTTTGGGGAGACCTTTGGCAGGCTGCTTAGACTCGGTGAAAGGAGACAACAAGAGTGGGCACAGGGCAGGGCTGGGTCTTTCCGCCTCCATATGCTCTGCCCCCAGCTGGCATCCCAGTGCTCCATGGATGTTTGTTGAATGAGTGAACGTTTCTCTTCTCCCAGCCCTTCCTGTTCACTGCACCGGCCCTGGGCAGGCAGGCAGGCAGGGACCTGGGACTTGTGTCTTCTCTCCAGTGAGTCCCCAGGTCTTGCTCTTTCCTCCATCTGTCCCCATGTCCACTTCTTCCTCTCCATTCCCACAGTCCCAGCTCCACTGCCACTGCGATGGTGGTGAGTTCTTGCTCCCTCCCCCCAGCTGTCTAGCCTCTGGCAGCCTTCCTCCTCAGCAGTTTGGAGAAGACAGAGTGGGCTGAGCCCACGTACTTCCTGGTGGTCCGGAAGCGAATGCACAGGTCCAGTCTCTCCAAACCTCAGAATGCAGCGCCACACATGAAAAGATCTTAGCATCTCAGCCTTCTATTGCAGAACCTTAAAACTGGAAAACCCCAGAGCAGCATCGTTTAAACTTGTGACCTTTTGGACTACATACATGATGGCATAGGGGGCCCTTGTGTACCACCAATCAGGAAATTCAGAAAAGATGTGTCATCATTAAAAAAATTGCAATCAAATATAATGTGTAAAATTAATAATAGAATGTAAGATGGCGCAGCTGCTGTGGAAGACAGTTTAGCATTTCCTTAAAAAGTTAAATATAGGGCCGGGTGCAGTGGCTCAAAATCCCAGCACTTTGGGAGGCGGAGGTGGGCGGATCGCCTGAGGTCAGGAGTTCCACATCCACCTGGCCAACACAGTGAAACGCCGTCTCTACTAAAAATTAGCGGGTGTGATGGCAGGTGTCTGTAATCCCAGCTACTCGAGAGGCTGAGGCAGGAGAATTGCTTGAACCTGAGAGGCAGAGGTTGCAGTGAGCAGAGATCGTGCCGTTCGTTGCACTCCAGCCTGGGTGACAAAGCGGGACTCCATCCCCACCACCACCCCCCGCCAAAAAAATTAAAAACGTTAACAATGGTAAACTTTACGTTGTGTATATCTCATCACTTGTTTTTGTTTTTGTTTGAGACGGAGTCTTGCTCTGTCTCCCAGGCTGGAAGGCAATGACACAATCTCGGCTCACTGCAACCTCTGCCTCCTGGGCTAAGCCATCCTCTATCCTCAGCCTCTCGAGTAGCTGGGATTACAGGCAAGCACCACCATGCCCGGTCAATTTTTGTATTTTTTTTTGTAGAGGTGGGGTTTTACCATGTCGCCCAGCCTGGTCTTATATTCCTGGGCTCAAGCAATCTGCCCGCCTTGGCCTCCCAAAGTGCTGGGATTACAGGTGTGTCCAGCCTTTTATCACAATTTTTTTTAAAACAAGGTTTTCTGTCACTGAGAGTAATGATTCTGTTTGCAATCCTTCTGCCTCTTTTTTTTTTTTTCCTGTTCACCATTGTGCCTCCAGGCCCTGTGTTTCCAGCACATAGTAGGTCCTCAAGTAGGACCAGCACATAATATATATATATATATTTTTTTTAGTAGAGACGGTGTTTCACCATGTTGGCCAGGCTGGTCTTGAACTCCCAACCTCAGGTGATCCGCCCGCTTTGGCCTCCCAAAGTGCTGGGATTACAGGTGTGAGCCACTGAGCCCGGCTAGGACCAGCACATAGTAGGACCATTTGCTGAGTGGACAAATGGCCCCGCTGCTAGCTCTGCCAGCAGCTCCTGTTTTCTATCCAGGCAGCTTCTTTCCTTGAACTCATCTCTCCACAGCCAACAGCCCCTTGCTGGGCGCCAGTTGGTCAGAGATGGTGCCTGCAAGCGCCTTTTCTGGGCTTTGGGGATTAGACACAGCCTCAGAAGTGACAAAAAGGTGATTTCTCACGGAAGCCTCCTTCCAGTACCCGTCAGAAGAGGAGACGCCCCACACAGCACACTCAAGAGCCGACAAGTTGTCCAGACAAATGTCCCGGACCCCACTTTGGTTGTATTTAATACTTCACACTCGAGAGGATGTCTTCTTGTGTGACAGCAGCGCTCAGATGTGCTTTTAATGTGCTCATTGCTGTGTCATTGATTTCTTCCCCTGAGCAGTGGACAAAAACATCCAGGACTGGGACTGAGTCAGGCTGTTGGGGATCAAGAAGTTTGCCCTACTGTTTATCAAATGTGAAAATTGTATTTTACCTCCAAGGTGAGACAGAGTCAGATCATTCGAGGTGCTTACTGTGTCATTGAGTTGTGTTTCTTAAAATCAAAGGAGTGATTTTCAATGGCATTATTGTGTCATACAGAGACTTTATTTTTTTGAGGCAGGTTTCATTCTGTCGCCCAGAGTGGAGTGTAGTGATGTGGTAATAGCTCACTCAAGTCTTGACCTCTGGGATCAAGAGATCCTCCTGCCTTGGCCTCCGAAAGTGCTAGGAATACAGGCATGAGTCATGGTTCCTGGCAGAGCAAGATTTAAAAAAATTAAAAAAAAATTTATGTCAGGTGCTGTGGCTCACACCTGTACTCCCAGCACTTTGGGAGGCCAAGGTGGGCAGATCGCTTGAGGTCAGGAGTTCAAAACTAGCCTGACCCACATGGTGAAATCCCATCTCTGCTAAACAAACAAACAACAACAACAACAACAAATTAGCTGGGCGTGGTGGCACATGCCTATAATCCCAGTTACTCAGGAGGCTGAGGCAGGAGAATTGCTTGAACCTGGGAGGCGGAAGCTGCAGTGAGCTGAGATCGCACCACTGCACTCCAGCCTGGGCAGCAGAGCAAGACTCAGTCTCAAAAAACAAAATAAAACAAAATTAAAAAAGCAAGATTAAAAAGATTGAAAAAAATCTCATCCCTCATTTAAAAAACACTTGACATGCACATTCATCCCACAGTGAGAGTTGTCAGGTTGGAAAAGCAGTTTTGTTCTGCCTGTCTCTTCTGACAGCTGGCTAAAATGATGTACGCTCAGTGGCCTGGGATTAATTGTAATGTTCTCAGTTTCTCTCTGTGCTGCATGAAGATTGGGAGGTACATTGTTGCCCACCAGCTGCTCGCTGTGAATAAGTGCCGAGTGCTGGGATTCTGGAGCAGGTGCCTCCATCCACATAGCGGTGCCCTTCCTGGCAGCCCACATGGTGGGCACTCTGCCGGTCCAGTTCCCAGCATCCCTTTTCAGCTCACAAAGTATTCATTAACTTACACCAGAAACATCCTCCCTTGCAGCATCACTGTTACATGGTGGAGAAGACCTGAATTAATAGTGGCACACATTTCCCTCCTGGATGGATGGATCAGATTGTAAGTTATGGAAACTCAAACTACAATTGCTTTAAAAAGTAACAGTGCATTCCTCAGAGTACAGGTCTGTCTGCTATAACAAACGCCAAAATGATCATGAGTTAAATAAGATAGACATTTACTTCTCTGTCAGTGACAATCTGAACATAATGTGACCAACTGTGAGAGGGTGCCACTTTTATTTTATTACCTGTCTTCCTCAACCTACAGGTGGCTTCACCATCTGGTTTATGATGGCTGCTGCAGCTCCTGCCATCACATCTGCATTCCAGCCCATGGAAAGGGCAGAAAAACAAAGGGAGGAATGCACCTTTTCTTTGAAGGGCATGACCAGGAAATTGCACAACTCATATCTGCCCTCATTTCATTGGCTGGGATCCAGTCATGTGACCATACCCATGTGCATGGTAAGCTGGGAAATGTAGTCTTTATCTAGGCAGCCATAGACTCAGCTAAAACTATTAATATTACTGTAGAAGAAGGGGAGAGTGGATATTGAGGGACAACCAGCAGTCTCTTCATGAATTCAATGAAGAGAGTTGAGTCTCCACTGTTGCTAAGCACGGTTTTATGTGGTGAGGATACGGCAGTGGGCAAGATGACAGACATCCTGTTTCTACCAGAGCTTACATTCAGGTGAGAGGAGAGCCTGGTGTCCTGGAAGCCAGGAGGACAGCATTTCAAGGAGGGAGGTGTGATCAGCTGAGTCTGTTGTAGCTGACAGAGGCAGGGTGAATGTCTGGCGGTTGGAGTCCCTGGAGACCTGCACAAAGTCATATCAGTGACATGGAAGGGCAAAGACTGGAGAGTCTAGTTCCTAATGCATAGGAATTGGGGTGAAAAAACGGACAGCTCTTTGGATATATCTTCTTTCTATTAAGGAAAGGAGAGAACTGGGGATGTGCTGTTGAGATGGATTTTTTTTTTTGTTTTGAGGCGTGATCTTGGCTCACTGCAACCTCTGCTTCCCAGGTTCAAGCGATTCTGCTGCCTCAACCTCCCAAGTAGCTGGGACTACAGGCGCATGAGAGACAGGTTTTTTAAGATGGAGAAATAGCAGTACAGGCCTGTGATTATGATGGGAAACATCCTGTAGAGGGAAAAATGAAAATGCAGGAGGGCTGGGCATGGGGCTCATGCCTGTAGTCCCAGCTACATGGGAGGCTGAGGCGGATTACTTAAACTCAGGGTTCGAGACCAGCCTTGGCAACATGGCAAAACCCTATCTCTACAAAAAATAAAAAAAAAAAAAACCATGAGCCAGGTGTGGTGGCATGCAACTGTAGTCCCAGCTACCTTGGAGGTTGAGGTGGGAGGATCACTTGAGCCCAGGACCAGGAGTTTGAGGCTGCAATGAACCGTGATGGTGCCACTGCACTCCAACCTGGGCATCAGAGACCCTGTCTCAAAAACAGGAAAGATAAAAGTGCAGGAGAAAGAGGGGTACACACTGCAGGAGTGCCCTCCTTAGGAAAGTGGGAGAGCTGGTTGTGGGACACAGTGGAGGTGGACAGTGGCGAGGGGCAGCATTGACGGATCATCCTCAGAAAGAGGAATGTAGGTGTTGGCGGAGGCTCTTTGGATAATTTCTGCTCCCTCAGTGAAATGGGAAGCAAGGTCATGGATGGCTTGAGTGACGATGGGGAAGAGTGGTAGGAAATGTGGGGGCGGAGGAGGTGTGTGTCTGCTTCCTCACATGACAAGAAGCCTCAAGGTGGGACAAGATGGCTTCCACAGTGGCCTCCGGCCTCACCACCAGCATTCCAAGCAGGAAGAAGGTGGAAGAAAGGTGGGGCCCCACTGGTTGTGTCTCATGTCTTTTCAAAGGAAAGGAGAAAATGTCTTTAGAAACACACCAGCTGCTTTCTGCTTAGATCTCATTGGTCAGACTGGGTCACATGGGTACCTGTAGCTGCAAGGGAAGCTGGGAATTCAGGAACCAGGATCTCAAGACTGGCTTAGAACAGGGTGCACTGCCTCCTGGAGGGCTCTGTTAAGAGAAAGATGGAGGACGTGTCTGCCACCCAAGTCTGATACATCCTGCTCACCAGTGGCTTTGTTCATCTGTTAGTGAAATATGTACCGGAATGCACGTGTGACAATGACAGACCTTCCATATTGTTTGCCAGGAATTTCAAGGCCCTCTCCACTGGTAGTGTTACTTGCCAATAGCCTAACCTGTTCTCTCTGACTTGTCACTCACTGTGTGATAAGCTTGCTAAGTGTCTTGGCAATAGAATGGCTTGTACCTGGCTTTTTATTTTTTTTTTTGTTTTTTTTTGAGACGGAGTTTCGCTCTTGTTACCCAGGCCGGAGTGCAATGGCGCGATCTCGGCTCACCGCAACCTCCGCCTCCTGGGTTCAGGCAATTCTCCTGCCTCAGCCTCCTGAGTAGCTGGGATTACAGGCACACGCCACCATGCCCAGCTAATTTTTTGTAGTTTTAGTAGAGACGGGGTCTCACCGTGTTGACCAGGATGGTCTCGATCTCTTGACCTCGTGATCCACCCGCCTCGGCCTCCCAAAGTGCTGGGATTACAGGCTTGAGCCACCGCGCCCGGCTGTACCTGGCTTTTCTACACGGCACGCCACTTTGAATAATACCTCTGTGCTTTTGGCCGCTCCTCTGCCTTTAGTGATGGAAGTCATCTATTTTGTACTGGAAAGTTTTATTTTGTGCTTGTTCTAAAAAAATTCCAGCGGTTCCCTGGAGTGACACCTTGTTTTGTGGGGAAAGATGAAAACATTTCAAAGGCTTCCAGCCACCAGCAGCCACCTGAGCTAAGAGAGCCCGCACTGCTCAGAGGTATAACGCGTCTCCTCTTTCGGGTATTTAGGGTTGCACTTTCTATTTTTACTTTTCTTCTTTGTTTGTGCAAAATCATACATTTCCGAACCAGCACATTCCACAGGCGTATAAAAGTCCTACTTACCACTTGTGATTGTGCTGTATTCTGAACTGTATATTTTTGTTAATATTTTCATCTGCACTTCGATGTTTCAACAACTGTTATGTATGACCCACTCGTTGTCATTTGGGGCTTAACACGACAAGAAATACATAGGGCCGACTATGTGCTGGGCACCATTCTAAGTGCTTTTTATTTTTATTGTTTTGGGATGAAGTTTTGCTCTTGCTGCCCAGGCTGGAGTGCAGTGGCAAGATCTCGGCTCACTGCAACCTCCGCCTCCCAGGTTCAAGCAATTCTCCTGCCTCAGCCTCCCAAGTAGCTAAGATTACAGGTGCAGCTAATTTTTTCGGACTTTTAGTAGAGATAGGGTTTCACTACGTTGGTCAAGCTGGTCTTGAACTCCTGACCTCGGGTGATCTGCCCCCTTCAGCCCCCCAAAGTGCTGGAATTACAGGCGTGAGCTGCCGCACCCAGCTGGAAGTGCTTTTGGTAAATACTGTAGTGGTTTGAAAACATGCCCCCAATTTTGATACTCTTCCTGTTGAGGGGTGCGGCCTATGTCCCTTCCTCTTAAATCTGGGCTGGACTTAGTGACTCGATTATAATCAATAGAAAGCAGCAGAAGTGACGTTTTGTGATTTCCAAGGCCGAGTGGTTTCCTCTCAGCTCTCCCGCGATGCTTGTTCTGGGGGAGGCTGGCTGCCATGTAAACAGCCTGGCTTCTCTGGTTCTGCTGCAGATAGCCACTCCAGCCTGCAGCTCCAGCAGAACAGCCAACCGCTGGCCGGCATCAGGTGCCAGCTGCGCGGGTGAGCCGTCTTGAGTACGCCCAGCCCAGCTGAGCCATCAGATGATGGCAGCTCCAGCAGACATCTGAGGGCAACCGCATGAAAACCCCAAGCAAAAACAACCCAGCTAAGCCCTTTCAGAGTTCTTGAGCCCCCAAATTTGGAGCAAAATAAAACAACTGTGTTTTTTTTTTTTCCACCGCTAGAATTTCTAATTAGCAATGATCACCAGAAGACATAGAACTCTAATCTCCATTTCTCAGATAACGAAATTGAGACCCAGAGAGATTAAGCAAGTCGTACATGTTCTCATGCAGAGATAAGAAATCAGTACAGTTGATTCTAATATTCTGCCTCTTGACTATAATAAGGGGGAAAAATGCAAAGTTAACAGGTAGTTACGCACAACACATAAAAATGCCAGCCAGGCTCAGGGCTGTGGAGGAACCCATTGTTTCTGTTTCTGGAGGAAGGCTCTTGCTGCGTCACCCAGGCCGGAGTGCAGTGGTGCAGTCAGAACTCACTGTAGCCTCGACCACCTGGGCCAGAGTGATCTACCCGCCTCAGCCTCCCCAGTAGCTGGTACTACAGATGCATACCGCCGTGTGCCGGACTAATTTTATTTCTTTGGTAGAGATGGGCTTTTACTGTGTTGCCCAGGCTGGTCTCAATTCCTGAGCTGGATGATCCACCCATCTTGGCCTCCCAAAGTGCTGGGATTACAAGCATGAGGCATGGCCTCTGGTTTCCTCTGGACCCATTTTGGATGGGTGGATGTATAGTACACACAGCACCTTTAAGAGCTGAGCAATTCCTGCAAAAATCACAATTAATTTCACATTTCAAATTTGCAAAGTGTCAGTAAATGAACTTCTAACAACCTTTCTTCTTTCATCTGAAACCTCCAAACTGCTTGGGGATCATCAGGGTTTTGAGATCGCACAGGGGAAGCTCTGACCCCTTGACTCTTAGCATTTCAGATCATGGAAGCTCAGAAGCTTCCTGGTGAAAAATATTAAAGCCATAAAATTAAAGGACATCAAATTTAACTGTTGGATGCATCTCGGAGTCCATCACATCTAACCTTCCACCCAGGGCAAGACAAGAGAAAAACGTGTGAGTGAAGCGACCATTCGATAGGATGTCCTGAGCAGCTGCGGCAGATAACTTGTGATTAACAGTCAAGGAACTGCAGAGAAAATATGTACATCAGCTCACAGGGCTCAGGTGGTCACTGTGGCTGGGGACGGGGCCAGCCTCGAGGGTATGTCACCTGTGCAGTCGCCCAGGGCTCCCCACCTGGAAGGATCCCATGCTTGGTCGAATACTCTGCTATTGCTGTCTTGAAATTCATAATAATTTTTGAACAAGGGGTCCAGGGTCCGGCATTTTTGTTTTTCCCTGAGCCTCACAAAAAGCTGGTTCAGGCTGGGGAGGTCGGGGGTTGGTTCAGGAATGAGCATTTCAGGCAGGTGAGCAGGACAGGCAAGACCTGGGGGCTAGAAAACCCCATCAGTTTGGGAAGCAGTGACTTGGTCAAGATCACCAAACAGGAAACGGTAGTGCAAGGATTTAAACCCAGGCCTCTCGGACTCCAGGGCCCATGGTCTTGTTTTTTGAGACAGAGTTTTGTTCTTGTCACCCAGGCTGGAGTGCAGTGGTGCAATCTCTGCTCACTGCAATCTCTGCCTCCTGGGTTCAAACGATTTTCCAGCCTCAGCCTCCTCAGTAGCTGGGATTACAGGCTCCCACCACCACGCCAGGCTAATTTTTTGTGTTTTTAGTAGAGATGGGGTTTCACCATATTGGCCAGGCTGGTCTTGAACTCCTGACCTCAAGTGATCCACCTGCCTCAGCCCCCCAAAGTGTTGGGATTACAGGCATGAGCCAGCGTCCCCGGCCTGGCCCGTGATCTTAAACACCTGACTCTCCTGTCTCCTGGGGCAGACCTTACATCGGAGCTGTTCTCCCGATTATTCTTAAAATTGTGACTTTCTCTTCCAAGGAGCCTTCCTGGATTGTGTAAGGTTTATTCTCTGTAAGGTTTATCACCGAGTTTAAAATGAGGAAACTGAGGCCTGTATGAGAACAATTAGACGCCAATTTATTTGGCTCCTGGGTGAGGTTCTACAGTCCAGGGAAAGGAGGCCAGAAAAATCACGCCTGACTCCTCTCAGGCATGGGGTTATATAGGGAGGGAAGGCGCTCTGCTTGGCTGTGGGGAAACAGGATGTGGACGTGGCAAGCTGCTGTAGGTAGGTAGGCGGGATTTCCAGCGAGCTGGCTCGATGGGGCAATGCTCTATTGGGCAGGTTTTGGTGGAGCTTCTTTTAAATTTTGGCGGGGTTTTCCAACGGAGGGCTAGGTGCCGAGTGCAGAGTTTAGTGTCGAGTGCAGATCCTGGTGCCGAGTGCAGAGGGGATTTCCAACGGCTGGCTAGGTGCCGAGTGCAGAGTTTAGTGTCGGGTGCAGATCCTGGTGCCGAGTGCAGAGGGGATTTCCCACGGCTGGCTAGGTGCCGAGTGCAGAGTTTAGTGTCGGGTGCAGATCCTGGTGCCGAGTGCAGAGGGGATTTCCCACGGCTGGCTAGGTGCCGAGTGCAGAGTTTAGTGTCGGGTGCAGATCCTGGTGCCGAGTGCAGAGGGGATTTCCCACGGCTGGCTAGGTGCCGAGTGCAGAGTTTAGTGTCGGGTGCAGATC